>NW_028258414.1:8003571-8157142 GCF_053883595.1 Heterocephalus glaber | reverse complement strand
TGACTACCTCATGTCTACTTCCAGGCCATAGTGCGACACCTGTGTCCCCTCCCCCGGGCCCCCTGCCAGCCCCTGTCCTCTGGCCACCACCCCCAGCCCTCCCTTGCCTCTTTCCCCTGGGGATCAGGATGGGAAGGTTCTCCTTGGAGGGGATGAATCCGGGTCACACAGGAAGTTTTGAGACCGGAAGTTTCCATGCCTTCCGTGCAGGGAGACAGGCTTGCTGGACTGGGGTGGTTCTGACCTTTCAGGAGTTCTTGCCCTGCGCTCCTTGAACCTGACTGGGATGCTGAAGAGAGGTCGCTCTTCAGAAAAAGGGTGACTGGCTCCTTTTGTTTTGTTCTTTTCTTTAAATTGAATCCTGAAATCACTTTCTGCTGATCTGCCACACAGGGACAAGCTTGCCTCCTGTTTCCTGTGTAGTGAAAATGATGTCATTTACTCGATCCCTCACTCGATCCTAGCCTTCTCAACAGCATAGACTGTGGGGTCTTTGCTCCCTAACTGATCGGCACCTCAAGAGTTAACTCTGGCTACTGAGCCAAATTAGAAATAACCAGTGTATCTTTCCTTAGTTTTTTTTTTTTTTTTAAAGTGGTGAAATGTCTCTCCGCAGAGTCGCAGATCCTGAAAGTATCTGTGTTTATTACGATCGGGTGTCACTCACGTTTGACATCCTCACCTACATTTCCTCGCCCCCCGCCTCCTCCAGTCAGCCTATGATCACACTAAAGATTATTAATGTCGCTTTTGTATCTCGTTAAAGACAGAATTGTCACTTGTACTGTTTCTGTGGCGCTCAGCTTGGCTGTGGCCAACACCACAATATGTTTCATCATCACTCTGAAGGTCAAAAGCCTCATTTTATTTTGCTGGTTTGATTTTTTTTTTTTTAAGCAAAAAAAACTGCCTTGAATTAAATGGCTGTTTTAACAGTAGGCTCTTAGCATTACACCACATCGTCATTTTTCATGTTCTTGTTTAACAGGCACTGAGGTTCTGGTTTAAATTAAATAGCTGCAAATGAGACAATTTATAACCCATTAGGTTGGGTGGAAAATTGTTTCTCAAAAGCAAATAAGTAATAAATCTGGTATCTGCCTATAACTCACAGTTGATAAGAAAGTGGCCATTACTCACTAGCATTATATATGATTTGGGCTCTGGGTAATTTGGAAGTGTTAGGCTGGTGTCTTTGTAGCAGTATTTTTATTAGAAAAGAGTCTATTGGCCTTTTACAGGGTATTAATCCCTGTGTCACCTACCATTGATGCCTTAAGTTTTTTGAGTCTCATTTAAATATCTTCCTTTTCTTGATGCATGACAAGTAATCGGTACCTGCTCATTTATTTGTCTGTATTTAGTTTATGCTGTATTATTTAATTATTTTCCCAGCATTTTTTCCCTTACAGATATGATATTCTTTAGTGTTCAGCAAAGGCATTGATCATGTATCTATCCTTATAATGAATTAATAAACTATTTTCCAGACTTACGTGATGCTTGATGGAACCAGTGACTAAAATTTCCTGAGTTTTTCTGTCCTAGGAAGTTTATTTCCCACCAGGATAGGAAACGGTGGGTTTTGAAAGTAGAATGCAGATGGTCGGAAGAAAGAACTGAACCATGCTCCTTCCTCAACAGGCATTTAGGAAATGACCTCAGCTTAGGGGAAAGGATGGGGTGTGGCACCGTGGTAGAGCCCCTCACCTAACATGCCCGATGCCTGAGGCTCAACCCTCCCTGCGCTGCAAAAAACAACAAAAAACAGGGAAGATGCACTCTTTGACTCTTAGGGGATCTCCTTCTCTAGGCATACCCTTTTCCACACTTTTTTGTGTACAAGAAGAGTTGCAGTTTCCATGACTGTTCTATATAAATCTGGTCACCTTGTGAATGCTGCACACTCACACAGGCACCGTGGCTACAAGCTCAGATTCTCGTGCACACTCGCCTTCACAAATACCTGGCCATCGATGCACTCCACTGTGCACACCTTTCACGTGCAGGACTCCACACTCACACCCCACATATCTCTGGCTTGTGGTTGACAGCTGCTCTCAGCTAAGATCTTTGCAGAGCCCAGAACAGGCCTCTCTACTGAAAGGAACCCAGAGCCAGAGGCTGCCCTGCCCAGGACCACCCCCAAAGTGGCCAGTGGGCCAGACCCAGAGTTAATTGACAGATCATACAGAGAGATACTGCCCATTTTACACGCAGCAGAATAGCCATTATTTGCATACCTCTCTCAGACTGAGGGCTGTGATGAAGATGAATTAAACACTTGTCAAGATGAATTTAAAATGACAGCAATTGAGGACAACAATTTGACCTCTCCAGAGTCCAGGACATGCCAAGAAAAGGCTGTTGAGGATTGAGGGCCTGCAGGAGGTAGTTCCAGAGACTTCAGGCCTGGGAAGCCCCTCTTTTCCTACCTTTCCTAGGGCCAGTAGATGCCTCACTCCTGCCCTTCCTCAAATTTCAGCCTGAGGCACACTGGGGCCCCTGACATTGAATTTCTCCATGGCCTCCTGGTCTTCTGGCCTCAAGCCCTGTCTCCCAGGTGCATCTTCCAGCTGCTGCAGCAGAGTGAGGGGTCCCCGGGCTGGACAGAGCCTACCACTAGGTCAGTGGGCTTGGCTATCTACAGTCTGAGCTCCAGAGGTCTGCACTTTCCTCGTCTGCACCAAAGTTAGTTTTATATGTGGTCCCAAGATTCCCCAGTTAGATCAAAAGAGAGACCTAGTCACACCGTGTCATCCCAGCCCAATGCCCAAGGAGCAAACAGCTGACCCAGGTGGACACCACCATCTCTACGCCTCCAGCTCCCAGAACGTAGTAGGAGCCGCTCAATGATTTCGGTAGAGTTCATCATGCACCACTCAACTGAGGATCGTTTAGTGCAGTAGTGAGCGGCCAAGATTTGAGACTGTGCGTGTGTGTTTCCTGAGACTTGCTTACCTTCTGTAGCACTCTCACACAGGACCTGTGTCGGCTAGAGAGTTCTCCGACACGAGATATCGAGGGTTCTTTGTGGTACAGACACGTTATTGGCGATTTTAACTTAAACGTGCTTTCCCAGTTAGCAGGTTTTTTGCTGTTTTCTTGGTCTCCGGGACTGCGCGGGACAAATACTGTCCCGCACAAGGAGGCCACCAGGGTTGGCCTGGCTAGACAGCAAGGCTGAACCGGGACGGAGCAGGGAGGGACCTCGGTTACTTTAGCGATCTCATTGTCCTGGGGGTCTGCTCCTCCCAGGCAACCCACCCACGTGCCACAACTCCCAAGTCCAGAGCGGCCAGTCTTGAAGCTAAACGACCTATCCTCAGACTACCAGGACCAGGAATCCCCGGAATACAGAACCTATGACAACTTTGAGCGGCTTTTAGGGGAATTATCTCTAAAATACAGACTCAGAGACTGTGGAAAGGGGCGCAGCAGAAATAGCGGAGCAGTGCAAATCCCGCAGCTTTGCGTGTCTGTCCGCAGCCCGGACCCGCTCGCTCCACAGTCCGCTGGGTCTCTGCTTCCCAGGTTTCTGAGATCCGGAACCGGCCGGCCGCGAGGGGACCCCCGGCTGCAGCCCCGGACGGCGCCGGGCGCCCCAGCCCCAGTTCAAAGCGCAGGGGGCGCGTCCGCCGCGCAGCCGGGAATGTCCGGCCGCTTAAAGCGCTCGCCGGCTCTTTTGTTCCCCAGACCCGGCCTCCGGGGAGAGGGGGCTGGGGGAGGGGACAGGCGGGCGGGGTGGGGGGGCCGCGGCCGAGCGGGAGGGCGGGGCGCGCGGGCGGGGCGAGTGCGGAGCCCGCTCCCCGGGCGAGGCTGACAGATCGCCGGCTGGGCTGGTGGGTGCAAGATGGCGCGAGCCGCGCTCCCCCTGAGCCCCCCGCGCCCCTAGGCGGCATGCGGCCCCAGCCCCCCGCCGCCCGGGCTCGGCCCCGGCCCGAGCCCCGGCCCTGGCCCCGGCGCCGGCCCCGCGGGACGCTGTGAGCCGCGAGAGGCCCGGGAGCCACGCGCCGAGCCCCGCGCCCCGAGAGCCCCCATGGCTGCGCCGCGCCCCGTGCCCCCGCCGCGCTCGCCCCGGCTCCTGCTGCCGCTGCTGCTGCTGCCCGCGCTGCTGCTGCCCGCGCCGGGCGAGGGTGAGCGAGGGCCGCGCTGGTGGGGACCGGGCCGGGCGGGGGGTGTGTGTGTATGTGTGTGTGTGTGTGTGTGTGTGTGCTGGGACCGAGCCCCGCGGCCAGGAACCTGGGCTCGGTCCTCCGGGCTCGGGAACTCGGGGCAGGACCTGGATCCCGGACGTGCGCGCGAGGGGCTCGGGGAGGCTGGCGCTGCAGACAGACGAAAACGAGCCCGGTCACTGCATGCCCGAGTCCCACCCGAGGGGCGCGAGCTGGGGCGCGCGGAGCCCCCCGAGTAGCCCGAGGCAGGAAACGGTGATCCGCGTCTGAGCCGGGACCCAGGTGTCTACGCGGGGCGCATCCCGGATTTGGAGCCGAGACCGGACCCGGGCGCGCGCGAGGAGACAGAGGAGAGGGGAGGAGAGGAGAGGAAAGGAGGGCTAGGAGAGTTCCCGCCCGGTGCCCTCGTGCCCACCACCCTCGCCCCTCGGTGGCCGTAATCGGCCCATCTCACGAAGAGGGGTACCCTAGAGTCCCCTCCCCTCGCACCCCAGGTTCTCAGCAGACGTATTTGGGCTCCTCGCTCTCTCCTCTCCCTTCCCAAGAAGCAGATCACCGCGTCCGCTTCAGAGAGAAACTTTGTCCCGTGATGGCTATTCCGGGGTCAGAAGTGAGGCAGCCGAATCTCAGGGCAGGGATCGGGTGGTGGAGATTTGAAGGAGAGGGGTCCTCAGATGTCCGAAAACGTAATGACCCCTGGGGTGGGGGCGATGCCCGGCATCCCGCGCCCCTCCCCCTCCCCGGCAGGCAGGGGCCAATTCCGAGATCGTTGGCTCCCTGGAAATGTGAGGCGGGCTCTGTGGCTGCCTTTTCAGACTGGGTTGGTGGTGGTGGTGGTGGTGGGGTGTCGTTCCTCCTGGAGTGAAGTTGTAGCTGGGCTGGTAAGTTGCTTGCTGTCCGCGACTTGGTGTCCTGCCTGGGATCTGAGTGCTGTCTTCTGCCTCCTTGGCTTCTCTGGATCCCTGGATTGGCCTGGTCCCTCCTCTCTGCTTCCCTCTCCTGCTCTTCCAGCTTATTTCTCCTCTGCAAGAGCACTGAGGTTGTCTAGGAGCAAAGTGCTAGGTCCCCGGTCCTGGTGGGGCTTGGGAAGTCTTGGGGTTTGCTACTCTTCATCTTTCCCTCAAACAGACACCACAGGACCCAGACCCAGGGCATGGGGTCACTGAGAGGATGGCGACAGGCCACAGACATCGGACCAGGCCATAGTTAGAAAAAAGAAGCACGATTTATTGCTATTTCACTCTGTATCTTAGAACTTCTAACTTTCCATGGTACCTTTGAGTTTGTTAATCGGGTCATAGGACCCTGTGACACCAGGTGCACTATTGCTCCTTGAATTAAACAGATGAGCAGAGGGAACAAGGACATGTTGAACACCTAAGGCCACCCCCCTGAAAGTCCATGAGGCTCCAGTGCTTGTCCAGGGCAGGGTGACCACAGAAGTCGCAGGACTTGTGTTGGAATCGGTCTTGCTGTTGAGTCACAGATTCTGGAACACCACTGTGAGACTCTGGGCGAGTCACTAGTGTTCGCTGGGCTTCCGATTCCTTATCTGTGAGGGGGTCTGATGGTCCAGTACATACTGCCCAGGGTGACACTTGGTAGTGCACTTTCTATATAAGAGGGACACCACAGAAAACGGGAGCCCCAGATCCCTGCAGCTGAAGGCTTCCTGGATGTGGTTCCAGACTGACCTCTCCTCCTCCCCCCCGACGCAGGTCTTGGTCACTCTGCCGAACTGGCGTTTGCCCTGGAACCTAGCGATGACATTGCTGTCCCTGGGCAGCCTGTGGTGCTGGGCTGCAAAGTGGAGGGGACCCCACCCGTGCGAATCACCTGGAGGAAGAACGGGGTGGAGCTGCCAGAGAGCACCCACGCGGCCCTGCTGGCTAACGGGTCCTTGCTGATCCCTCACTTCCGGGTGGAGCAGCCAGGCAGCCTTTCGGACGAGGGTGACTATGAGTGTGTGGCCCAGAACCGCTTTGGGCTGGTGGTCAGCCGGAAGGCGCGCATCCAGGCTGCAAGTAAGTGGACGTCCCTTCTTCTTCCTCTTTTCCCTTTGTAGAAGCCAGAGTGCTCATTGGCTGGTCTGGGGTGTGGGGGTGGAGCGCCGTCCGGGTTCAGGCAACCTTCTGGAGAACTAATTTCCCAGCATGGGTCAGTGGAGAGGAGTCCTGCAGTGAGTTCTGGTGGTGGAATTAGATCCTGGGCTCCTTTACTGATTGGAATGTGAATTGCGAAGTGTGTAGCCCAACATTGGTGGGCTGGTAGTTGTGGGAGTGGGGCTTCACCCCATGTTGGGTCATAGCTTCCATACACCTGTCACACTTCCGGTATCCTAGTCCCTTGCGTGGGGTTCTTCTTGCATTGAAAGGTAAACCACTGATTTTATGGAATATATATATATATATATTAGCGTGTGTGTGTGTGTGTGTGTGTGTGTGTGTGTGGTGGTGCTAGGGATTGACGTCAGGGGATCTGAAGATGTTTATACGGGTCATTTTGGCTACATGCAATTTTTTTTTTTTCGGTACCAGAGATCGAACTTGGGACCTTGCACTTGCGAGGCAGGCAGCAGAACCACTGAGCTAAATCCCCGGCCCTACATGCAATTTTTAATTACATTGACTTTCAGAGGTTATGAGTAAGACTTCACTATACTACTAATAGAGTTCTGAAGCTTGTCGATAAATTTGCTTCAAAAATGTATAGTAGGAGCTGGGTGTGGTGACACAGCCCTATAGTATCAGCACTCTGGAAGGCTGAGACAGGAAGAACACAAGTTCAAAGCCAACCTGGGCAACTTAATAACTGAGTGAGACCCTATCTCAAAGTGAAAGAAGGGGAGGAGGGCTAGGGTTGTAGCTCAGTGCAAAGGCCCTGAGTTCAAGTCCTAGTACATCAAAAATAAATAAATAATACAAATAATTTAAAATAAATAATAAAAACATATGGTAGAGACCCAGGGTGTAGTTCAGTGGGGCAGCAAGCTGAGATCACGGGGGCTGTGGTTGAGAAAAGTGAAGCCCTTAAATTGGTGATAATCCTAGCTGACAGTTACTAAGACTTGCTGCATGCTGGGCACCCTAAGTGCTTAAGGGGAATCACAAGGACCCTAAAAGATGGGCCCTTATCCTCCCCATTTTACAGAGGAGAAAACTGAGCCTTTGGGGGTTCAAGTGTGAATTCTGACAAAAGGCAAAGCCAGGACTGCAGTGTAGGCAGCCTGGGCCCTTCAGCCCCTTCACTAACTCCTGTGGCACGCTGCCTCTTTCCCAGCCCAGTGCTGACAAGTTTCTTCCTGGCTCTGAGGGCATTCGCACAGTTGCTCTGAACGGCTGGTGAGTGATGAATTGTTCAAGGCAGGAGCCCCCTCTCGGGGCATTAGATGCCCCTTTGTTCTAAGGAAGGCCGGTCCAGGCCCCCATCTGGAGCTCGCTGGGAGGCAGCCCTGGACTTGGAGACCAAATCACTTCTGGCTCAGCCACCCCTGTGCCCAGCCCTGCCAGCAGTGCGGAGGGGGAAGGCTGGTGTGTCTCTGAGCAGATGGCTGGGTGTGTAGAATGACTCAGGGACCCAGGGTGGGGACCAAGGATGGGGGAAATGGAACATTTATTTATGTATTTATTTATCTATTTATTTACTTATGCAATGCTGAGGATCGAACCCAGGGCCGTGCACATACCAGCCAAGTGCTCTACTATTGTACTACATCCTCAGCCTGTCAATGCATTTTTCTAAATGGTAATACCTTCAAGGTGTTTGGTCCCTGCAACTCTAACAGTGTAAGGAATTGAGCTGGGGGTGGGGTCAGCCTGGCTAATCCTTTGGGGTCCTGGAGACAGGGAGACAGCGGAGGGGTTCGCCTCCTAGTGCTGCCTCTCTGACCAGCCCAGCCTCCTCTCTCCCCCAAGGCTGAGGCCCCAAGGGGGAAAGCATGGATGCCAAGCAACCAAGTGGCTGGATCCCTTTTCTCGATTCACAGGCTGATGTCCCTAGAAAGCTTCAAAGCTGATTAGCTCTGCCTGGGTTTCCTCCTTGGGTACTCACTCCCTGCCCATTTGCCCACTGGCACTGCAGACGCTGTGTGATGTGGGAGGGTGGCTTTCTGAAAGGGTGTGAGGAGGTTCTGGAGCAGCTCAAGGCAGGGGAGGGGCATGCTCAGCTCCAAGCAGACACAGAATCCTACCGAGGAACCAGCCCAGGAAGCCTCCTGGGCACCCATGTCTATACGGGTGGGTGCATCCTCTCTTTCCCAGTGGGCTCAGAGCTGTCCTTATGGGCTGCACTTCAGCCTGCGTCTGCAGCTGGGGGTCCTGTCTGCTCTGGCTCCCAGAACTCCTTGCAGTTCCCCATGCTCATAGTTTGGGGCTAAAAACTGAGACTTGCCAACAATAAGACCTAGACAAGTTCCTGTTCCCTTAGCCTGGTCTTCTCACCTGCAACACGTGCACATAATCCAACCTCATAGGATGTTCGTGAGGACCAGCACTCCCCATGCTTAGCCTGGCACACAGGAGCCGCTCAGGAACCAGACCCAGCACCTGCTTCCTCATTTGAAGGCAGTTCCAGCCTGGTGTGGCAGTGCACGTGTGTCATCCAGTTCTTCAGGAAGCTGAGGCCGGATTGCAAATTCCAGGCCAGCCTAGGCAATTTAGCAAGACCCTGTCTCAAATTTAAAAAAAAAAAATTTTTTTAAGCATAGGGGATGTTGTATTTCAGTGGTGGAGCACCTCTGAGTTCAACCCTCTGTTTTTTAAAAATTTAAAAAAGCTTTCTTGGAGAAAGCCTTTAAGTGTAATCTTGGCTGCCTGTGGAGGTTAATCTCCAACAAAGCAAACTGCCTGATTCCGCTCCCAGCCCGCTTTCTCCCTCGCTGGGATTCATTTAGGGAGGACTCCAGGGAAATCTCTCAGGCAGTGCAATTGTTGGGGCCGATTGCTCCTTGTTCTGTTTTAACCTCTTCTGCGGGGCTCTGGGGCTTGGGGTGGGTGGAAGCTGGGAGGCCTAGGAGACAGACACCCCACCCTCTGTAGGGGTATGGCTGAGCGGGGGCACGTACACTGATTCCCACTTGCTGATGTCCGTGTGCCTGAAAGACTCCAAAGAGGAATGGCCCAGCCTCAAGGACTGGGGGTAACTGGGGCCCACCCAGTTCCCCTTCCACCTCAGTCCTTGCTCCTCCCTTCCTGGTCTCAGGCTCCTGGGCTGACTGGAATAAAGAGATCCAGGACCCAGGACGGAGCTTCACAGACTGAACTGAGCCTGCGTCACATGGGGGTCTTGATTTGATTTCAGATCCATGAGTCTAGGCCCAGGACTGGATTTTTGCTTCTTTTAAGAGCCCACCCATAATGCACCCACACCCTGGGTGGCCACAGACTAAGGAGCAACCACTCCTGTGGCCTGATCTCTGGTTTAGGGGTGGACGGGCAGCATAGTGGAGTCCACAGAACAAAGGCTGCAGGGCTACCGTGGGGTGGGTTTGAACAGCAGCTCTGCCACTCTCTGATCATGCCCCTTAGATGAAGTACGTAGCCCACTTGAGCCTCTATACCTTCATCCACAGAGGCTGTGGGAGAATGAAATGAGGTGTTGGATATAAAGAACCTGGCCCAGAGCTGGGGATATATCTCAGTGGCACTGCGCCTGCCTCACAAGCACAAGGTTTTGAGTTCAGTCCCCGGCACCAAAAAAACAAAACATAACAGAACCTGGCCTGAGGCTTGGCATGCAGGAAAAGCCTTGTAAGTCTTACTGTTAGTGGTCAGGACCATCCACTGATGTAGGATGGGGTCTGGCTTGTCTCCATCCTGGCTGGATTCCCTACAAGCCGGTCTGCACAGGTCTACTAGTGGTTTTGAGCCTGGGCTGAGGCCGCCACAGACCTGGGCTTGGGCTTGGGCCCCACCCAGTAGTTATGAGCTTGGGTGGATCACGTCACCTCTCTGAGCCTCAGTTTCCATTTATGTATGTATGTATGTATGTATGTATGTATGTATTTATTGAGGATTGAAACCAGGAAGCATTGAGCTGTATCCCTACTGTTTTTTTTTTTTTTTGAGAAAGGGTCTTGCTAAGTTGCCATACTGGCCTCGAACTAGCCTCCTGAGTAGCTAGAATTACATACATGTGCCATGAGCTGTGTTTCTTCATCTTTATTTAGATTTTGAGTTTTTTAAAAATTTTATTTATATATTTATTTTTTGGTACTGGGAATCAAACTTGGGACCTTGTGCTTGTGAGGCAGGTGGCGGAACCACTGAGCTAAATCCCCAGCCCAGATTTTTGGTTTTTGATACTGGATCTCACTGTGTAATTCAGGCTGTCTTTAAACTTACTGTGCAGCCCAGGCTGGCCTCAAACTCATGGCAATTTCTTGCCTCAGCCTCCCAAGTGCTGGGATTGCATAATAACTATTATTATTCTAAGGAGTGCACAGAGGTGAAAAGTGCTGAGGTCTGAGGTGCTTTGACTGTGGCGTGATTCCCAGGAAGGCCCCTGGTGGCTAGACTCTGGGAAGAGGCAGTGGGGTATGGAGAGGGAGAAAGGCCAAAAATGTTAGCTCTGCTTCCCTCCAGCTGAGGAAATCATCTGTTTCTCCAGGTCTGAGGGAATACAAGGAAGCAGCTACTCTTCTGTGATCACATGGATCGGGGGCAGGGTCTGGGCATAGGCCTGACTGAGCTCAGGAGAACTAGGGACTGGAGCCAGGGGCTACCACAACCTGAGAGGGGACACTTAGTGTATTCGGGGGCCCTGAATGTAGGGAGAGGTAACCCTGGGGACCTTTGTCATCTGATTTGCTTAGGTCTGCTGTGTGGGATCCGAGTGTCCCTGAGGAGCTGGAGGAAATCTCCCCCTATCCCCCTAACATCTGCCTACCATGAAGGAGAGGCAGTCGCAGAGCTGTGGCGTCACTGGTGTGCAGGCAGAGCACCCCCTCAGTCAGGCCTGCACCCTGTCCACGTGGGGGAGTGTCCCGACCCCACCAGCTGACCCCTTCTGTCTCAGCCTGAGCCCGCAAGCTTGGTGGGAAGGCACTTTCTGGATCCCAGGAGTCCTGTGTGCTGTGCACAGGTCACTGTCACTGTCACATTGTCAGATCGGGGGTCTGAGCTGGACATCGTGACACAGCACTCTGCAAGGCTGAGGCAGGAGGGTCACAAGTTTAAGCCCAGCCTGGGCAACTTAGTGACTTAGGGAGACCCTGTCTCAAAATTAAAAATAAAAAAGTGCTAGGAATGTAGTTCAGCACAAAAACCCTGGGTTCAATCCCTAGTACCCCTCCAAAAAAGATTGGGGGAATGGAGCAAGGCCTATCTTTGCTGTAAGGTATGAAACCTCCTTTGTTATTCATTTTTTCAGTCCTTATGACACACCTGCCTTCACTGAGACTTGCCTCGATCTATTTTTTTTTTGAGAGAGAGAAAGTCTGTCTATAGTCCGGACTGGCCTTGCACTCACCATCCTCCTGCCTCAGCCTCCCAAGTGCTGGGTTTACAGGCCTGTGCCACAGCACCTGGCTCCCTGAGTCTCTTCTTGCCCCTCTTTTTCTCACACCCAGTCCCTCCCCAAAGACCATTTAGCTTACAGTAATTCTGTCTTCCCTCCTAAAGCAGGAGCAGAGCGTTGGCGGTCTGTGGCCTTTGGGCTAACCCTTCCCCTAAGTGATGGCTGTGTGCATTGCTAAGTAACTGTTTTGTGGCTGGATAGCAGCCCATCTGTCTCCTCAACTAGAGTTTGAGCTCCTAAAGGGCTTCTCTTTCTTTTGTGCTTCTCACGTACCCTGCCTGTAGGGTTTGGTAAAAAACTGTATGAACATGTGGCCTCCTGGGTCTCTCTCTCTCTCTCTCTCCCTCTCTCTCTCTCTCTCTCCCTCTCCCTCCTTCCTGCCCTGTAATTGATACCATAACTCAAAGAACAGAAGCTGTGAACTGGGAGGATGGGCAGGAGAACAATGTGCCCAGGGCAGGATCCTGGGGTGACCGCCACTGCGAGTCCATCTCTGGAGAGGCTGAGATGCTGCCTTGCCAGATGGGGTGTGAATCCAAGGCTCCCTTGCTCCATCCCTCTGCACCCCAGCCCTGGACCCTCCAGCTGTATCAGGCTCTGAGGTCCTAACTGGAGGGAGGGAGGGTGGCCCTCACCCCACCCGCAGGACTCAGTGTGGAAGCCTGGTGCTTCTGGTTCCCACACCTTGGCTCTGCTGGCTCAGGCAGCCAGCTGGCCCCTTAAACACAATGTGAAAATCTTCTCTGTTCCTGTCCCGGGCATTGTCAGTGGCCAGGCGCCTGGGCTGGGAATGCGGGGTGGTGAATAGGAGAGGCATTTGCAGGCGGCAAGTGAAACAGGCCCAGTACCCCTCCCCTTGGTGCCCTCCCCGCCCCCAGGGAGAAAGGACTTTTTCACTCCTGGCCTTCTTGTGTTGCCTTTCCCTCTCCGCTCCAGTTCCCCAGAGTCCTTGCAGGCTGGGGTGCCCTCGAATGAGAGAGGAAGAGAGAGGGGGGGAGAGGGACTTTCGCACAGCAGCTTGAAGCCTGTCTTACACAGCCTTCAATAAAAGGAGAATGGAACAGAAGGACAGAGGGCACCTAGGATAGAAAACCAGACAGCTCACTGCTGTCTTTGTTTAACCGGACTGATTCTGCCCAAAATGTCTGCCTGTGTAACCAGCCTATGGGGATCTGTCTTTCTCCAGCCATAGCCTAATTGCAAATAAGCAGAATACAGACCTGTGGGGTGTGTGTGTGCGTGTGCATGTGTGTGTGTGTGTGTGTGTGTGCGTGTGGATGTGTGCACCTGTGTGAGCACCTGAGTGCACGCTGTGCTGCTGAAGGATAGGCATGGGCCCTCGGGCTGCCGTGCATCTCCCCTCTGAGGGCTTTCCTGGGGGAGTCTCTTTGGCCTTGGGCTGCACAGGGAAAGGGGCAGTGACAGATAACTTTATTAGGTCAGGGAAGGGACTGCTTGTCCCCCAGTCAACCGGGAGGGGCAGCTTGGGCTAGAGGGTGGAGGGTTCCACTGTGACCGATGGGCATAGCCCATAGTAACACCCCAGCCATCCAGACCCTCGTTTTCTTACTCATTCAGTGGGTTCCCCAAATCCAGCTGCCATCAAAGTGAGCCTGCTGGGCTGTCTGCTGCTTCTGCCCCCCAGGACCTCTTCTTGATTTCTGGGCTTGCTCCCTTGTCCCCAGCTTTGTTCACCTGGTTCCAAGACATACTAACCCCATGACCCCCTTGACTCTGGTAGCTGGGCAGGCAGAAGACAGGCTGAGGGGAGGCCTTAAGGGGGAAATGGAGGGCCTGGGTGCTCCCTGGGTTCAGGCAGGCAAGGGTGTTCCGGTTTCTCCATCTCGGGGGTTACTGTCTCTTGCCCAGTTCACTGTTCTCACACCTGGGAGCCCTCTGCTTCAGGAGCAGGTGGCCTTCGCAGAGAGCAAGGAGAGGAGAGATAAAGAGGACCCCCAAGGAAGGCATCCATAGCGCCCCCATCAGCGCCTCCCTGGAGGCCCAGACTTCCCTGCACAGTATATGAGAAGCCAGATGCTGGTTGGGGGCTGTCGCATAGCCTGGACACTGACACTGACCAGGGCGGAGGGGCAGCCCAGGGCTGCTCTCTGGAATGCCGGTGTTGGATTGCAGTGTGATGCAGGCAGTGATAATGGGCAGGAACTGGACTTTCTGGTCTGCCTGCTGCCCCCAAGGCCACTGGAATGTTGGGGGGGGGACTGTTAAGAGGCCCCGGAGACTTGGGGTGGGCAGATGGAGACCAGACCACCTAAATGAAGAGGAGGGGGCAGACCACCGTGAAAGAGAACCGAGTTCTCGCCCTTTTGCCCTTTCGCTGAGTTGCAGCCTGCAGCAAAAGAATACTAGAATTCCCAGCCCACTGAGGACCTTTGAGGTCCGCCCAGGCCCCAGGTGGGATGAGAGCTGAGCACATCTAACCTTCGTATTTCACAGACTCAGCACTGAGACCAGGCACCGCCCTGCAGCCTGGGCAAGCAAGGGGCTTCTCTCTAGCTCATCAGGCCTCTGACCTTGGCCTTCTGCAGTGCTTCGTTGCCCTCTGGTTCAGAAAGGGGGAGTCTTTATTGGCCCCTCTCCAGGGCAGATGGCATGAGGAGTTCTGTTTTTCTTGTGCCCCACACTGCTGGGCTCTCTCTGTGGCTTGCAGCTCTGAGTGGGGCTTATTCACCAGAAAATCCTGAGTGTGACCTCCTGACATCTAGGGCAGGTAGCAGAGGGCCTCTGAGCTTCCAGACTGACCGATTGATGCCCAGGATATCCATGATGGGGTCAGTAATCTGGGCTTGTCCTGTTCTAGGGGGTTCATTTGCTTAATTCCCACAACAATTCCATTAATAGGGTTACTAGTCCTATTTTACAGAGGAGCAAATGGAAGCCTAGAACAATTGGTGAACTTGTCCGAGGCGGCTCAGTAAGTAGGGAAGTGAAGATTTACACCCAGCTCTGCCAGGACTGATGCTCACTGGGCTGAGTATCTTAGAGCGGGCTCAGATCCCATGAGGACGGATCAATAGTAATACCTGGGGGACACATGAGCCACGGAGGGGGGACACAAGGGATTAGAACCCCCTGGGCAAACTGAAGGTCCATTCTCATGGGCCAGTTAGGGGTACCCCACCTCCGAGCCACAGTGAGAGGTCCCAGTTAGGAACCCTGGAAGAGAAGTCACCCTTCCTGGCGTGAGGCAGGTTCCCCAGGCTGCTGCAGGTGGAGGTGGGAGTCCTGCCTCCGAGGAGGGAAGACCAATTCCCCTCGCTGGGTCCCCTAGCTCCCTTTCCCTTTCTTGTTTCCCCTGCATAATGATGCTGATTGCTCCACATCTGTCATAATTACTCTTTGTTTGAAAATTCAGAACAAATCACAGGAGAGGAGCTGGCAGGGCTGGAGAAGGCTCCTTCTCCCCAGGGGTCCTGGGAGGAGGGGGAAGATGGTGGGTGGGGAAGAGCTACAATCAGCCTGGAGGAGTGGAGGCTGCTAATTGTCCTTGTCCTGTCCCCTTGCCTGGGCTGTAGCCATAACCTGCAGGACAAGTGGGTCCCTCATGCTGAGGAGGCTGGAGATGGTCCCCTTCCTCTCCCAACCTGGGGAGGGGTCTGTGGGGTCTCCTGCCCTCTTGACCCCAGAGGACAGTGAGTTGGGCAGTGGCTGCATGGAACCCCCACCCCCAGTGGCCCAGAAGGGAGGGGCAGGCGGTGCCTGCTGGGGGGGTGCACTGCCCAGCCCAAGGCAGGGCCTTACTAGGGAGGGGAAGGGGGCACTTGTGGGTGGGCACTGGGTCTCTGGGTGACAGCCAGGAATGGGGTACTATGGCTCCCAGGGAGCACCAACCCAGCCCCTCTTGGGGGTCCAGCAAGCAGCCTCGGGGCCCAGTGCTTCTTCACATGCTCCGCAGCCAACTGCCCTCGGCTCCCACCCGGTCCCCAGCCTGGAGGCCCTTTGATTTGGAGGTCTATGGGGTCAGGCTTGGGACTCTGCCTGCCCTGAGAGCCCCCACCCATGTCCCTCTCCTACCTGCACTTGGGCAGATCCTGTGCAGTCAGTTAGCCCCTTGCTGGCAAATCACTCACTAGCGCTGGCCTCCTGTGTCAGGTGTGCTTGTGTGTGTGTGTGTGTGTGTGTGCGTGTGTGCGTGTACGTGTATGCAAGGGTGAGTTTGTGTGCATCCTTGCTTCCCGGATCTAGGTGTCCAGGACACACCATCCTTAGTATGGGAGTGAATATTTTCACCTGGTTAACTCAGGAATTTCAGCTCCACCCAACCTGGGATCCTGCAACTGGCCTGGGAGGGGGAAAAGGAAGAAGGAGAATACGGATAGAGGCCTCAGGTTCCCAGTCCCCTTCTTCCCCCCTGGCTTGGCCAATAGGCCAGGGATTGCTGACAAGGGCCTAGGGCTGGACAGTTTATGGACAAACCTTGAAACCAGCCAGGTCTAGGAGGGGACACATAGAGGGCCTGGGAGGCTTCGGGGTGGCAGACTCAGATGCAGCACGGGGGCCTGTCACCCTCACAGTGCCTAGGAGGGGCCCAGGGGACACAGGAGTGGGACGAGGACAGCTCCCCTGCTTGGCCAACTCACCCCGACCCTCCTATCTCCTCTCCCCCAGCCATCACTTTGGTGGAAACTGAGGCCCAGAGAGAGGCCTTGTCCCAAGACCTGGCATATAGAGCTGTGACAGAAAGGACCCAGCTGCCCTTTTCACTGTACTCATTGGCCAAATGGGATTTGGGCTCTAATTTCAGAGCCAGATCTGCCGAGGACCTTAGAAATTTGAAATCCGGAGATAAACAGTAATTTCTGGATCTTTGGCTACCATCAACCAAATTTGGTTTATTTTTTTCTTTGTCCTTCTTGGGGGTTATTTTAGTTTTGCCTATTTCATCCCAGCCTATATGAAAAGTCGCATTCTTTCTACAACAATTCTCTTCACCCTAATTTTTTGAGGTCTCTTACAATTGTATTCCAATCCTCTAGCACCTAGGGAAGCCCTGTCTAATTTAGTCTCATGAGCAGATTGGATTAGAATATTCCTGATTCCATTATCTCAGCTCACCGATAATTCTATTACCCAGAATGAGCCCAGGATTGAGCCTGCTTGATATTCCTGCCCCCCCCCCACCGTTTCTGACTTTGCTTCTCAAATCAGTCAGTTTCCCCTTGAACTGTGACAAAGTCAAGATCATTACAAGCAAGCTGGTGTGATATTGGTGAGATCGAGACTTTCCTGAAATAAAGCCATATTGCTTTATTTATTTATTTATTTATACTGGGGATTGAACCCAGGGCTTTCAGACTGAGCCACATCACCAGAGTGCTAGTATGTGTACACACACACACACACACACACACACACACACATCTGCCACTGCTATTTTTTAAAATTTTATTTTATTTTATCCCATCCCCCCCTCAAGCCCCTTCCCCTCTCTATGTACAAAAGCTTCGTTTCCATTTTTTTCTTCTATTTTCACTTTTTTTTTTATCCCTTTCTCCCTCCCCCCTTCCTTGTTCCTCTTCCCATTTGAACATTTTCTTCCCATTTCCCAACATCCATTATACATTTCAGTCCTTCTTTCCACTTTTGGTTTCTTACACCAGAGAAACAATGGGGTATTTAAACATGTGTGTCCTTAGGGGCTGGGGATTTAACTCAGTGGTGCTGTGCCTGCCTCACAAGCACCAGGTCCTGAGTTCGATCCCCAGTACCAAAACAAAAAAACTAAACATGTGTGTCCAATTTATTTCACTTAAGAGTACGGTCTCTAGGTCCAGCCATTTAGCTATTAATGTCTGCAGCTCATCCTTGTTTATGGTAGAGTAGTACTCCATTATAAAAGAAAAACCACATCTTCTTTATCCACTCCTCAGTTGATGGGCATGTAGAATATTTCCAAGATTTCGCTATCACAAACTGTGCCACTATAAACATGGTTGTGTATATATCACTGTAGTATGATGCTTTTAATTTTTTCAGGAAGATACAAAGAAGAGATATAGCTGGGTCAAATAGTACCTCTAGTTTTATTTATTTATTTTTTTCCTTTTTTTTTTTGGTACTGGGGATCGAACTCAGGTCCTTCCACTTGCGAGGCAGGTGCCGGAACCACTGAGCTAAATCCCCGGCCCTAGTTTTAGGTTTTTGAGAGATCTCCACACTGATTTCCACAGTGGTTGCACCAGTCTACACTCCCACTTGCCACTGCATTTTTTTTTTTTTTGGTACCGGGGATCAAACTGGGGTCCTTGTGCTTGGGCAGCAGGGGGTGAAACCACTGAGCTACATCCCCGGCCCACCACTGCATTTTAAAAATCTTTTACTTTACCCAAGTTCTATCCCCGGTACAAAAAAAAAAAAATCTTTTACTTTGAGACTTGTCTTGTTAAGTGTCTAAGATTCCCAGGCTGGGCTCAAACTTGCAATCCTCCTGCTTCAGCCTCCCAGAGTGCTGGAATTACAGGTGTGGTCCATTGTTTTATCACATCACTTCAAGAAGCATCTATTGGACTGAATGCCCAGCTTTGCTCTTGTAGGCCTTGGGTGGTCAGAAAACACCCAAGGGTCCATTCTGGGACATGGAGTGTTTAGCTGGTCTCTTCCATGGGTCTGAAACACCCTTCTTCCAAGCCATGATCACTGGCCACTTGAAGAGGACAGCAATGAGCCTGGCCACAGGAGCCATTGCCGAGGGCTGAGTGGGAAAGGCTTGGCCTGCCGGTTTCCGACCTCAGTCTGCCACCCCAGGAGAGGTACTCAGGGGTCTCAGGGACCCCCCAGGAAAGCTGGAAAAATGTCCAGGATACTGGACCACTGGCCTCACCCCCCAAGAGCTAACTGGCCAGATTCCACGCTAAGAAGCTTCCCTCTTGCCTGCTCTTTGGGGGGACCACCCCTGCGTGTCCCTGCCCGCCTTGTGTCACTTGTCAAAATCATAGCCATAACCACACCACAGCATCCTCTGAGTTCATGCCACTGGAAATGGGGAAGTGGAGGAAAAATAAACGCTTATTATATAATCCTCGTTATCTTCCCATCAGAATACAAACTTTTCTTTTTTTTTTTTTTTTCAGACAGTCTCACTGTGTAGTTCAGGCTTGAACTCACTATGTAGCTCAGGCTGGCCTCGAACTCATGGCAATCTTCCTGACTCAGCCTCCTGAGTGCTGGGATTACAGGCATGCACCACCATGCCCAGCAGGAATACAAACTTTAAACTTACTTGTGGTCTTAGGTTTGGGCAAGGAAGAGATATGAGGAGAAATAAGTTTCAGTTAAAAGCCCTTTTTCGGTTAAAAGTATTGAGTCTTTAATTTGGGCCTGAAGGCTGCTCTGTGGTTTGACCAGCTTTTGGGCTGGTCTGTAGCTCAGTGGTTTCACTGCCTGCTGCGCAAGCGCAAGGACCCAAGTTCAATCTCCGGTACCAAAAAATAAAAGAAAAGCATTATGATCACATCTGGGGTGATACTGGGGTTCGATTAAATGTTGATTCAGGATTGGATCAGAAAAACGAGGGTTAAATTTTTGTATATGTGCTCCTGAAGCGAGCACAAGGATTAAATTTTTGAAGGCAGGCTTTTCGTGTAACATTGTTACAAGTAAGGCTTGGTAACATTAAACAAGTAGTGAGAACAAGGCACAATTTGGCCGCTGCTGTCAGTCCCTAAATGAGTGTTGTTCAATTCTTTTATTTTATTTCCGAAGGAATGGAGAAGTAGATGGATACTCGTGTTTCAGGATTTGACTGTGGGCTGCCTGCAAAAGTGTACAGTCTGGCGGTGGTGACTTGGACATTAGAAGATATCTGTAGCCCCAGAAAGCGCGCTACGGTGTCTGTCAATTAGACGGTGCTAACCAAGGGCTGAGAGCCTACTGCTGAACTGTGCAACTGACCAGCGGGTTTTTTATCATTTGATAAACCTGATAAAACATCAGAGTATATGTATAGTATTCTTCCTTGAGGCAGAAATACTCTAAAGCCCATCAGAAGGGATTAGGAAGCACATGTTTACCGAACAGGGATCTGCAGATGTGAGGGCTATTACAGCAGGTCAGTTCTCAAATCAGTTGGGCTCCAACAGCGTCTGGCCCATTCCTATCTCAGAGCTAAGCACCACGAGGTTGAGGACAGAAGACACCTCCTGATCTTGAAGGGGGTCATCATCTCCCCACCTCTCCGGACCCCATCTTATTGGGTGGTGATGATGGAAAGAAGAAACCTGATGGAGCACAGGGAATATCTTGCATGCATCAATAGTGCTGCTGTCAGCTTGTCCATCGGGACCACGGCTCCCTTTCTCCCTTTTGCTCGTAGTAACTTAGCTGAGCCACCTCATAGGTGAGGAGAAACAAGCCCTGGGCTCACCGGTTTCTAACAGTGAGTCCGTATTCACTAGCGCATGTTGGAGCTCTCCATCTGCCCTCTTGGCCTGAGGTAGCAGAGAAGAAATAAAGATAGGCGCCTGCCGCTCTCCTTGCGATCCCCTTTTTGTTTTTTTGTTTTTTGTTTTTCTGTACTGGGGATCGAACTCAGGACCTGGCGCTTGTGAGGCAGGTGCAGAGCCACTGACCTAAATCCCCAGCATTGGGATCCCCTTTTGCTTGGAGCCATGAATCAAATTCTGAGGCCTGATTTTGCAGACTTCCCCCTTCTCTTTCCCTCTTTTTCCCTCAGTCCAGTTACCCCACACTTCCCCATCTCCTGTGCCCTTATTTTCCGAGCCTTTCTCTTACCCTTCTCTCCCCACACCCAGCTGGTCTCTAGATTTCTCAAGTTAAGTCAGGCGCTGGCACAAAGCTGGGCCCTGAGGGGCAGGAGCCCCTACCCGCTCTGCTCTCCAGTGTGTCCCGTGCACCCCAGGACATCTAGTTAGGGTTCAGTGCAGGCCCTGCCTGTGTTTGGGAGTCAAAGACAGAGTCCAGCGACAGGAGCCAGTGCGGCTAAGAATCTGCAAGTGGAGAGGGCTTGGTGAGGAGCCCTGGGTGGAGGCAGGAAGTGCTTCCTCAGTTTCCCCCTGCCTCAGCGGCCTCAGGGAGGCCTAGCCCAGCTGGGGAATTTGAGCCGCCCGGGTGGGGGGAGGGGGTGGCGGGAAATGGTGCCTCGTTCGCCCCAGCGACATCAAACCCTCGTTTGGCGTGCGAGGACAATGGCTGTCTTATTTTCTCCATTCGCCGCGCACAATGCCGGATTCTCTCATTCACCCGCGGTGGTGCGAGCGAGGTAATTAGCCAGCGCCATTCAGCGCGGACACTATTGCTATGCGGGGGGGCGCGGACGCCCGCGTCGGCGGGGATTAGCGCGGGCGGGGGCGCAGCTGCGGCCACTTCAAAAGGGCCCCGCGCCGGCGGCTGTGGGAACCGCGGACCCGGGGACCCGGGCAGGGCCCGGCGCGTCCCCCGGCCCTGTGCCCCGCGCCCCGCGCTCCGCACCCGGGGAGCCCGGGACGCGCGGGCTGTGTGGCCCCCATCACACTCCCGCTTTCATCAGGGCCTCCAGCACTTTTCTCTTTGGAGTCCGGGAGTCAAAGGGCAGAGGAGGGAAGGCGGCATGGAAGCGGGGGATGGGAGCCTGACCCCGGCTCTGACCTCCGCGCAGGCAGCAGATGGTCCCACTTAGGCCCGGCCTCGCAGGCCCGCCCGCCCCGCAGCATCCGCTGCCTCGACTGCACCTGACCAGCCGGCCTCCAGGAGACTTGGGGCGCTGGGCTGAGAATCGGCCCTCATCCGGATTCTCAGGAGCCCACCCGGCCAGGAGCCCCCATCCTAGCTTGGCATCTGCATTATCTCCCTGAACCTCAGAAGAAACATTCCCGGGCAGCACAGCAGATGGGTGAATCGGAGTCTCTGGCAGTGGGGTCCAGGCATCTGTGAGATAGGAATGGGCACCCTGGGTTGTTCGGATCCACAGTCCAACTCTTGTGTCTTCATGAAGAGGAAGGAGGAAGTCGCTGCTGGAGGAGAACTACTGGGGTGGGGACTTGGGTGGAAGACAAGATGGTGGGAAGGGACTGACCCCAGGGCCCCAAAGTCAGCCTTCGGGCACCAGTTTATGAGGACTTATTATTTGCCCGGTGTCTATTCTTTTTTTTGTTTTGTTTTTTTGTTTTTTGTGTTTTTTTTGGTATCGGGGATCGAACTCGGGACCTTGCGCTTTTGAGGCAGGCGCCAGAACCACTGAGCTGAATCTCCAGCCCCCGGTGTCTATTCTTGATTTCTTGATAGTGGAGGCAGACAGGTAAATCAGCCGGTCTCTGCCAATAAGGGACTCACAGGCCCAGGCAAATAGGCAGATCTCTACGTGAACATTGGCCTCTAATACTGACTGCAACACAGAGCTAGGAATTAGTTCTGCTTCCTTTGGGGGATGTGGAAGATGGAGGTGTTTATAGAGAAGAGCAGAGGGGACAGCGACAGCAAAGGAATACAGGGATGAGCATTTATGATCTGTCCAGGGAAGGCAAACATCTCTCGTGGTCAGAGTACAAATCACATGGCTAGGGAAGTAGCTGATCTTTGAGGCTAGAAAGATGAAATGACCTAATAATGAAGACCTTGAATGTCATCCCAAGGAGAACAGACTTGATTCAGGGAAATGGGAACCAATACCATATTGGTTATTCAGGAGGATAATGGTCTCGGGGAGGTGGGAGAATGGACTGGAAGTGGGAAGGCTGGAGGTAGAGAAGGTATTAGGGAAGCAGTTGGGAGTGATGAGACCCTAAGCTAAGGCTATGGGATGGAAAAGGGGAGATAGGTCAGGATTTGGGGGCCAGTCAGCCATTGAAGAGAGAAGGAAGGATGGGGCAGTGATTTCTTGGTTTATAAATGGGATAATCGGCTCATGACGAGGGTGTTAAAGAAAGATATAAGGAAGATAACCTCTACTAGGCGTACGGATTCCTTTGAATTTATGGGAAAACTTTTTTTTTTTTGTGGTACCGGGGGTCAAACTCAGAATCTTGTGCTTTCGTGGCAGGCAGCGGCACCACTGAGCTAAATCCCCAGCCCTACAGGAAAGCTCCAGAAACCCTCTGCAGAAGTTGGTTCCTAGGGTTTTAGGAGACTTCCAACCACTAGAGGGCAGCAGTGAAATTCCCCAAATAAGTCTATCTCCAGGAGTTGCCAGTACCGTCCCAGCCAAGAAACTGCAGAATCCCTACCATGGATGTAGACCTCCCTGTTCCCTAAAACAGATAAAGCTTATTGTGGAGAGTTATTGGGGTGGAGGGCATGCAGACTTCCAGCTACTGAGGTTCCTCGTTGAGCCACTGGAGAACACCAGCGCACCAAGAGACAGGCCTAAACGTGAGATCGGATCAGAGTTAGAGAATGGGGCTGTTTTTCCTAGAAGACAGGAGAGGGACCGTGTTACCAGTGTGTCCTAGAGTCCTAATGTGGATATGCGCCTTGGAGAGTGCCTTCTCCATCCTGCCCCACTTCCATTTTACAGATGAGAAAACCAAAGTTGGAACTGAAAGGTGACATCAGGAGCCTGGGACAGAGCCGAGCAAAATCCCAGCTTGGCTCTCCATTACCTAACCCCTACTCTATTAATCCCTACAAATCCTAATATATGGCTCTGGAAATTTGGGGGAAGTATCTGTCTTTGTTGAGTTGTCCTCATGGTCATGTGAAAGCAATTTATTTAATAGCTCCAGCCTGGGCCCCTAACCAGACGCCCTTCCGGGAGGTGAGGGAGATCCGGTGTCCTGACCAGAACAACGGAAGTTAAGGATATTGTGGGACCAGGCAGGTTTACATAAAGGAGATTGGTGACCCTGATACCAGCAGAGATGTACAGTCTGTGGAGAGAGACTCTGCTGTGGGCCTGGACTTTTTCAAATCAAAGGCATAAAGTCCCAAATTGATTCCTAGGCCCTGGGCTGCACCACTAGCTGGGATTTGGAAGTGGGGTGCCCTGAGGGCTGCAGCAGGATGATACTTTATACAAAGGAGGGAACTGAGGCTGCTAAGATGGGCTTTGACTTTACCCAGTTCACACACCAGGTGTTGAAAGAGCCTGGTCAGTCTCTCAGCCACCCCTTCACCCACAGAAGTGCTGGCGTTTCACAGCCTTTGCCTCTCTGTGCCCCAAAGCGAGAAGATAGATGAGTTCTGTATTTTGTACAGCCCAACAGAATAACCTACAGGAGTAACCCTGCAGGCCCCACCCTGGAAAAGGCCTGCAGCTCAGATTTCCTGGAGGAAGGTTGGAATTGCTGGAAAGAAGCACCACGCTGGGACAAGCATCTTGTCTGTTTATTTACCTGTGTTAATGGGATGCAGGAAACACGTGTGGGCATGGTGATCATTAGTGGGGTGACAGTGGCCAGCTTATCGTGTTTCTTATCTGCATTAGCTACACTCTATAAAACCACCAAGCTCGGGCGGCGGGGGGGCTGGGGATTTAGCTCAGTGGTTGCGCTCCCTGCCTCGAAAACCACCAAGCTCTGGGGCAATTAAGTTACATAGCATCCGGGCCAGGGATTTAGCTCAGTGGTTGCAATGGCTGCTCCTTAAGCACAAGGACCCAAGTTCGATCCCTGGTACCAAAAAAAAAAAAGTTACAGAGCAACTTGCTGTGTAGTGGGTGTCCCTGAACCTGAACGTGAGTGGGGTGGTGGTAGGAGGGTCTGAGATGTTGGGTGCCTGTGTGTTTTCCTGTGCCAGTATCCGTGGCCTCGTCAGTCACATGGAGCCGGATTTGAATAAGCCGCTGTGGTACAGGGAAAATATTGCATTTGAGGTCAAATGTCTGCCTAACACCATTGACTGCCTTAAAGTCCTCAGCCTCTCTGAGCTGTGTAAGAACTAGCAACGCCTACCGGTCCCTCCCAGGGTTATAGCGACGTAACTAACTTTTGACCGTCCAGCATTTGCAGATCCAGTTTTCAGAGCCATATTGCTGGTACTTTCATCCTTTTGATGTTTTTTACCAGCTGAGGTGGGAATATTTAAGAACAGGGCCTGTGGAATAGGGGGATTTTTCTTTCAGTACAGTGGTTCAAACCCAGGGCCTCACACATGCTACCCAAGGGCTCTGCCACGAGCTATACCCCCAGGCACAGGACGAGAAGGGATTTGCTCCATCGATGCCAGAACCTCCTGCCAGATACACTCACACTCAATAGGTGTTTGCTGAATGGCTACTTAGAGTAGACTCAATGGGTCTGGTATAAAAATAGGAAGGGTACTGTATTGCCAAACATAGACCCAGGACACAGCATCTGGTGTACAAGATAGAAACAGGGCAAAACATCTGCAGTTGAGACTGCTTTTGAGAACCTAGCAGTGGAACTGGTGGGCTGGTCACATGGAGTAGAAGACCTTCCTTTCCCTCTTCCTTCCCCACATTTACCCTCTCCCCCCAAATCCGTGGGAGGAATCCACCCTGAGTAGGCCGCATACTCCCCCGTCCCCCTGCACACTTCACACCCTCCACTGCAGGCACAGTGTGGGGCAGGGGAAGCCCCGGGCTCAGCTCTGAGGAAGAACTAGGGGCTGAGTGATGAAAAAGCAGGGCTTTGAGAGATTTTAGTTCCCTTGGGCTGAAAAAGCCCAGCAAGGGGCTGTGGAGCCCGGCTTGCCTTGGACCTGCTGTGGATTCCAAGGTTGGAGGCTTCTCCTGTCCTGTGGGGCCGAGGCCAGCAGCTGGCCACAGGGACTTTCCCAAGGCGAATCCAGCCCCCAGACGTCTCCTACCTCTCCCATCCAGGCCCCCATTTGTCAGAGGTGGCCGAGGTGGCTGTGGAGAGGGGAGAGATGTGGATTTATGGCCGCTGACTTGAAAGACAAAGTTGCCTTGTGTGTTGGAATTGGGGTGGAGTGGAGGGGGGAGGGGAAGGGGAGGAAGGGGCTGGGGTTCAGGGGCCCAAGGCAGCGGGTGAGGGCTGGAGGAAGGCTGAGGAGGGAGACAAAGGGATGCAGAGGCTTTGCAGAGCAAAGGATCACCAGGCAAAGGCCCAGATGGATGGGGGAGGGCCTTTGAGCCGCCACTTCTTGGAAGCTGTCACCATCCTGTCCACCCAGGCCTGTTCCGACACCCAGACGGCACCAGCCCCTCCTCTCAACATACTCTTTGGACTCAAACCTTCAGTTGAACTATCAGAGTCTTCTTGAGAAGCCCAGAAGGAAATCCAGTTATCCCAAGTGCTCCTTTCCCTGTCCCAAGTGACCACAGCCGTTGTTACCACGGGGCTTTTTCCTAACAGAGCCCGGTCAGAGGCTAAGCGGGGACCTGGCTGATGGGGCCAACAAAGCCAACAGCCTCTGTGGAAAAGGTGCTGTGAACAGGTCTCAGGGGTCTGTCTCTGCCACCACGTTATGAGGGCTTTGAGGAGCTTAAAAAGTGTGTGAGGAGGTCCTGGCTGACTCTCTTGCCCTCCAGGGGCCATGTTGCCCCCCAGTGGCCATGCCTTGTGGGTCTAGGTGGATACCAGGGCCACAGTCAGTTGCCTGAGTTCAGCAGGTGTTTTAACTACACCTCAGAGAGTCACATCCAACCCCCAGAATGAGCCTGGCCAATAAAGGCATGAATTTATAGGCTTCGTAAACATTTTACTAGAGAAATCAAGGCCTCAATTACCCAGTAGCCTCTTCCCACTGACAGCTCCTCTGTTGAGGCCTCTGCGAAGCCCCCAGGCAGCAGTGTGACAAAAGAAGCCAAGCTCTGGTTATACCCGCTGCTCCTCGCCCCCGAATGACCCCCTCATCATTCAGGCCATGGAAATGAGGGTACTCATCAAGTCCCTCAGCCTTCATGTCTCCCAGGGAAAATGGCTCCTCCTCTTGAAAAGTTTGTTCCCAGCCTGCTCCTCCAAAATTCTCAGCTCCCTTTTATCTCAATAATTTATTTATTTATTTGTTTGTTTGTTTGTTTTTAATTATTTTGGTACTGGGGATTGAGTCCAAGGCCTTTTCACTGAGCTACGTCCCCAGTCTGGTTTTAAATTACTTTTATTTTGAGACAAGTCTCACTAAGTTGCTAAGTGACTGGCTCAAGCTTACATTCTTCCTGCCTGAGCCTCTCAGAATGCTGAGATTGCAGATGTGTGCCACCATGCCCAGTTTCTTAACTCAAGATTTTTACCATTTTTCCCTCAACAGTGAGAAGCAGGTATTTGCTATTTGTAAGCACTTTACAAATATCTCATCAGATTCTCCATAGACAGCAGCATTAAGTGAGAATAGAGGCTCTGGGAGACTGTCACTTGCCCAGGGTCACGTGGCTCAGAACAGTGATGTTGAGATTTGAACTTAGCTCCTTCTGCTTCCACAGCCTGTGCCATTACCTGTGCCTCTACTAAAGTTCTGAGCAGGTATTCCCCTCAAGAAGACCTTCTCTGATGTGTAGGGTGACAGCCGCAGCATAATAGGATCAAGTGTCGGCCTCGTCCTCTGTCTCAGTGTCACATGGCCAGGAAGAGGCTACTGAAGAAGCTGAAAGGCAGGGTCCTTTCCGGGGAAGGGGCAGCAGCTGGGGAGAAAGCCAGAGGGAAGGTGGCTGGGGTTCTTCGGCCTTGGATCCGGACCAGAGCTGCCTGACAGAACTTTCTGTCATGGCTGTGTCATTTTCTCCAGTTGTGGCTATTGAGCAACTAAAATGTGGCTAGAGAGACTAAGGAACAGAGTTTTATTTTTATTGATTGATCGATGTTTTTGTGGTACTGGGGTTTGAACCCTGGGTCTTCACACTGAGCAACCCGGCCCTCTAAAATTTTGTATCTTGAGACGAGTCTCGCTGAGTTGCTAAATTGCCCAGGCTGGACTCAAACTTGTGATCGTCCTGGTTTAGACTTCTAGAGTGCTGGGGTTGCGAGCCTGTGCCATCGCGCCTGGCTTATCTGAGCCATTTTTAAGGTATGCAGTTCTGTGGCATCAGTGTGTTCACATTGTTGGCTGACCACCACCATGTACCTTTAGACTCTTTTCATTTTGTAAAACTGTGCAAGTGAAACTCTTGTTTCCTGTTAAACAATATAATAATACTAATAATAACAGTAATAATAATATCCATATTTTCCATTAAACAATAATACAAATTTCCATTTACCCTTCTCCCCAGCCCCTGGCAACCATTATTCTACCTTCTGTCTCTATGAATTTGACTACTCTAGATACCTCATATGTAAGTAGAATTTGTCATTTTTATGACTGGCTTTTCTCTGTATAATATCCTCAAGGTTCACCTATGTTGTAGCCTGTGTCAGAATTTCCTCCTTTTTAAGGCTGAGCAACAGTCCATTGTGGGACAACAGTCACATTTTGTTCACCCATTTGTCTGTTGATAGACAAGGGTGGTTTCCCCTTTTTATCTGTGGTGAATAATGCTTCTATGAGCATTATTACTTATCTCTTTGAGTCTCTGGTTTCTTTTGTTTGTTTGTTTGTTTTGTTTTGTTTTTGTCTTTAAAAGGGAAGGGGTTTATTTGGCTTACAGTTCGTAGAGGTTTCAGTCCATAATCGGCTGACTCTGAGGCTGGGATGGCAAACAAGCATCTCAGAGGAGAAACAACATGGCGCACACAAGGCAGCAAAGGTAACGAGAGTCTCTGGTTTCAATTGTCTTGGGTATATACCTTCAAGTGGAATTGCTAGATCATATGGTAATTGCATTTATTTGCTTGTTTGTTTATGGTACTGAGATCAAATCCAGGGCCTGGTACATGCTAAAAACCTGCTGTCTATGGAGCCACACTCTAGCCCTGATTTCTAATTTTTTGAGGAACTGCCATACCATCTTCTATAGCAGCTACATCATGGTACATTTCCACCAACAATGCGCAATGGTTCTAATTTCTCTACTTCCCCATCCATACCCATTGTGTGTGTGTGTGTGTGTGTGTGTGTGGTACTGGGGCTTGGGACTGTGTGCTTGTGAAGCAGGCAGCGGAACCACTGAGCTAAATCCCCAGCCCAAAACTGTTTTTTGGTTTTGTTTTGTGTTTTTGTCTTTGTTTTTTTTGATATGGGGGATGGAACTCAGGACCTTGCACTTGCGAGGGAGGCGGTGGCATCACTGAGCTAAATCCCCAGCCCTTAATGTTGTTTTGTTTTGTAATGAAGTCTCTCCATATTGTCCAAGCAGACATCAAACTCCTAGACCCCAGAATAACTGAGACAAGAGGGGTGTGGCACCATACCCAGCTTATTTTCTGTATTTTTAATAGAACACATCCTAGTATGCATTTCCCTAAAATTAGTATCTTTTCTTTTTTAGTATACTCAGTTTTTGGGCCAGGGATTTAGCTCAGTGGTTTTCGCTGCCTGCTGCGCAAGCACAAGTTTCTGAGTTCGATCCCTGGTACCAAAAAATAATAATAATAATAATAATTTTTAAAATTGTATTAAAAAATATACTAAGTTTTCAAAATCCAGTATCTGAGCTATACTGAAGGCCCATCTCAATTTGGACTGATCACATATCAAGTACTTAACAGTTGGCCACTACACAATTGGCTTTTTGTATCTGCAGGTTCCAAATCCTAGATTCAACCATGGTAGATTAAAATTTTTTTTTGGTACTGGGGATTGAACTTGGGAACTTGTACTTTCGAGGCAGGCCCTGGAACCACTGAGCTAAATCCCCACCCGGATTAAAAATATTTTTTAAAAAAATCAGGGTCTGGGGGATCTAACTCAGTGGTGGAGAACTTGCTAAGCATATGGGAGGCCTTGGGTTCCGTCCCCAGCATGGCAAAAAAAAAAAAAAAAAAAGCATCTATATTGAATATGTACAGATGTTTTTCTTATCATTATTCTCTAAACAATATGCTATAAGAATGATTTTCATAGCACTTGTAGTAGGTATCACAAGTAATCTAGAAAAGATTTAAAGTAACACAGGAGGGTGTGCATAGATTATATGCAAATACTACAGCGATTTATATAAAGGACTTGAGCATCCACAGATTTTGATATGTTTAGGAGATGCTGGAACTGACCCCCCATGAACACTGTGCCCGTACTTATTGAAAGATGTGGTTCGAGAGGGAAAAGTTAGGGGCAGTGGGTGGAAGTCTGTAGAATTTAGGCATGAATGTTGTGTGAGCAAAAAATTGTTGTATAATTGTCCTAGTAGCCCAAGGGGCTGGGCATCCCGGAGGCTGTGGCCCCTGGTCCTTCAAAGGGACGGATACTGTTGAGGAGTCTGATGCACAGTTGCCACTTTTGAAGAGCTGCACAGCAGGGGGCAGCCAGTGCCTCACACCCCCAGTGCCACCACCTTTCTCAAAGGCTGTGTTCTGGATTCTCCATCCACACAGGATCACGGGTCTTTTTATCATCACACACCGGATAGGAGTCTGGCTGTGGCCGAAGGGTGGGAGGCTGGAGCTTCCGTCCCAGCACTCTGGCTCGACCTTTTGCGGCCCCCCGCTTGTCTGGAGCCTGTCTAATCACATCCAGGCCTGACCTTGCCAGAGGTCCTGGAGCAGGAGTGGAGTCCCTGCTCCCCTTCCTGAGCCGCCCTAGATCTGGCTCTCAGGAGACCCTTCCCCTCAGGGTGATTTATAGGGGTATCCAGGAACCACTTCCTGCCCAGTTCTGTTCCCTCCCAGACGAGCTGAAGGCCAGGCTCATTCTTCACCCCTTGGTCCCTTCCACAGCCTGGTAAGGCAGAGAGGGGCTTAGAGACCCTAGATTGCTTGGGGACAAAGGTGCTTTCTTCTTCCTGTTCCTATTGCTTTCTCTGCCCCACACCCGGTAGGCCTCCCAACCAGTTCCTGTTGCCCATTGCATTAAGGGACCCAAAACTGTCCCACTAGGCCAACTAGTGTCAGCAGGAGTGTGAAGCATCAGCAGCCAACATCGCAGCAGTACCTCCGGGCTGACTTGCTCAGGGAGCTCCAAGGTCCAGTCCTCAGTCCAGCTAACCGAGGACCCTCTCTGCAGAAAGACTCCATGAGGGACAGTCCTGGCCCCAGCCCTGCTATCTGGCTCAAGCCAGAGCAAGAACAGACTTGTGAACCAAGCATCTTCCATCCCGAGACCAGGGAGGCAACCTTGCCACGAAAGAAGCATGCGGAGATGAAGGCAGCTAAACTGAGTAGCCTGCTTGTGGCTGTGGCTCCGGACAAGGGCCTCCGTGTATGCTGCATACCTGGTCCCCCAGTGAGGCCTAGAGTCCCTAAGGGATGTGCAGGGATGTGGGGAGCAGAAATAAAAAGGAGCCATGGGGACAAGGCCAGTTTGGGTCCTAGGGGCGGTGTCAGGAACTGTCCCTAGGCCTCCTTACTGCCCCTCCAACCAGCGAGAAGAGGCTGTTTCAACGTTCAGTCTGCTTGAGGGCTACCTAAAACTTGCTGAGTTGGGAGACCCCAAGGACACCCCAGCAAAGGGCTAGGCCTCAATTTCCCCTTTGCAAAATGACAGAATTTGCTTCAGAGAGGTTTTTAAACACTTTACAAGGCAAACCTACTCTTCAAGCACCCAGAACAGCACCCAGTACTGCTGAGGGACAGGTTCCATGAGGGGCTGCTCTGATGGAAGGAAGATGTGGCTAGGGAGGACCCCAGGGGACCCAGGACCCCTCGATACCAGGGTGAGGACTATCAGGCTGGCTCCATACCCCTGACCCCTTCTAGCACTAGCATTCCTCTGCTGAGTCACACTCATTAGCACTGTGTCTGCTATTGTCACAGTTTAGTCTGTATGGGAAGTTGGCTGGGGTCTGGGGAGACTGGATTTCTCCCTCCTGTGCCCCAAGAAGCAGCAGCTCCTTCCTAGTCTGTCTGTCCTCAGGCCAGCTCCCAGCACTAGGTGCCTCAAGGGAGCCCGGAATGGGGGCCAGAGGCACAAAAGGCTTTGGCTCCTTAATGAGGAGGCATCTGTAGTCAGCAGAGCCATTAGTCCCCCCCCCCCCCCCCCGTCTCCCGCCCCCTGGTCCCTGGGGAGCTTTGAGCTCCTCTCCAGCTGGATCGAGGAGAGGGCAGGCAGCTCTCCAGCTCCCGAATGGGCAGGGCCCCGGGGGGACAGATGTAGATCCAGGAACGAGGAGCGAGGGTGCCCTTGACACTCCCCAGGCCTGCAACCAGCCTTCCTGGAGTTTGGGGACACAGGCACTAGAGGGGCTCCTTCGGCCATTGATCCCCCTCCCCAAACCCCTGACTGGCCTGCAAGGTTTTGGCCTGAGACTGGGCGGGCAATCGTCAGTGCTCCCTGGAGGTCCTCTCAGCACGCTGATGGGGCAGCTGCCCGGCCACCCCCTGGGCCTCAGGCTCCGTTTCTAAGAGCTGAACCTGCATAGAATACATGTGGTTGATAATGCACACAGTACCAGCCACCAGAGCTTCGGAATTCAACCCCCGTTCCCGTCCAGGTGTCACCTAGGCCACAGGCATGGAGCACAGCCCCACACGTGTGTATAAAGCCGTACACACCCATCCGCCGCACTCCCAGGAGGCCCCCAAAGAGGAGGAGGCAGGGCAGGGTTTTTATGCATGTTTATATTTAATGAACCATATGCAAATGAGATGGAGAATGCGCCATAAAGGAGCCAGCCCCCAGGGACTCTGGGTAGAAGGGCACAAAGGCACGGCCTTTTGGGGTGGCCTAGAGTCCACAAGAGGCCTGTGGCTGGAGGGGCCTGAGACAGGGTGCTGGGGCTGTGGGGAGGGCTGCCTGCCACAGCAGGGAGCGCAGAGCAGGAGCTGTGACAAGCTGCAGTGTCCCTGCTGCTGTAGGGAGGGCTCCTTCCGGGAGGGGAGCAACTGTCCCAGTTGATGGAGTGCCTGAGGGGGGGGCTGCCCGCTTGGACAGATGGCGACCGCCTTCCACACTCGAAGCAAAGTGGATTTAAATGCAATTGCAGCCCTAGTCCTGGAGCTGGGAGCCCGGGTGGGCGGGGCCCTTCCCAGCCTCACAGGGAGGGGCTTGTGCATGGTGGGGGACAAGGGTGGGGAGGACACTTAACCAGCCTCACGCTGGGGGAGAGGGGGTCTGTCACAGCCCCTCTGCACCCGGCTCTGCAGACCAGAATTGAAGCAGTGAGTTTAGATCCCCCAAAGGTGGAGAGGGGCCCCTGAATATTTATGACACATTGAAATGTAGATTGGTAGGTTTGACAGTCTTCTGAGAGCTTGTCACCCTGGGCGGTGCACCACCCTCTTGGGGCACAAGGGGAAACTACGGAAGGACCACTGCGGGGATGAAAAGGGGAGGGGAAGGACGCCTGGTAACCAGGGTCTGACAACTTGGTGGTGTCCCTGCTGGGTCACGTTGGACTAATCGGCCCCTCCCCTGGGCCTCAGTTTCCAGGGCAGGCAAATGTGGAGCGCAGTACTCAGAGCTTGCGTCCCACAGGAGGAGTCGATGAAAAGAAATCTGAAAGCAGCTGAAAAAGTGGGGAGCAGACTTGGGGTCAGTGCTTTCTCAGGTCGGCCTTCTTGGGTCAGCTCTGCAGGACCCCGCACACACAGCCTGAAATATCCCTGTGGAAGTGTGGTTGGCCCAGCCTTGGCTCAGACCTCTCTCAAAGGGCTTCAGCCCAGCGTGTCCGCCACTGCACATCTCTGGGCCACTCGTGGGTGAGCTCTGGGGCACTGTGCCCAGACCCAACCCTCTCCTCTGGCTGCCCCAGCAGGTCTCACCCACCCTGCTCTCTTCACAGCCATGTCGGACTTCCACGTGCACCCCCAGGCCACCGTGGGCGAGGAGGGCGGTGTGGCCCGCTTCCAGTGCCAAATCCACGGGCTTCCTAAGCCCCTGATCACGTGGGAGAAGAACAGCGTGCCCATTGACACGGCCAATGAGAGGTGAGTCCCGGTTGGAGGGACGAGAGGCCGGAAGCAACTCCACCTTGGAGACCCCGCGGCCTGGGCTCTAGGCTCATGGACCTGGCCGTGACAGCTGTCTTTGGAGCAGTGCAGAGCCTGGGCTGTGTCTCTGACACTCCGTGCTCCTGTGGCCCACAGTGCCAGTGACTGTGCCGCCTGCTGCCCCCAGGTACACGTTGCTGCCCAAGGGGGTCCTGCAGATCACAGGCCTCCGGGCTGAGGACGGTGGCGTCTTCCACTGTGTGGCCTCGAACATCGCCAGCGTCCGGATCAGCCACGGGGCCCGGCTCACGGTGTCAGGTGAGGGCCCCTGGGCTACAGGCCCTGGTGACCGAGCGCATGCTCCGTGCTTACCTAGCACAGGGCCCAGAGCAGGTGCTGCAGCTGGCAGGGAGGCCCCACTGCGCTCCACCTGGGAAGCTCCACTGTCCCCTGCTGAGCCCCCGGCTTCCCCAGGCCCCCAGGACCTGGTTTCCGGGGTGGTGTCTGTCCTGCGCGGACCATGGGTGGGGTGAGGAAGAGGTTTCCAGCTGGAGTGAGGGAATCCTGCCTTTTCCTTCCAGGCTCGGGCTCCGGGGCCTACAAGGAGCCCATGATCCTCGTGGGGCCTGAGAACCTCACCCTGACGGTGCACCAGACCGCAGTGCTGGAGTGCGTCGCCACGGGAAACCCACGCCCCATTGTGTCCTGGAGCCGCCTTGGTGAGCCTCAGCCCACAGCCTGGGCCCCATCGCCGGCTCTGGGGGGCTCTGAATCCTTCTGTTCTCCATGGCGGTCCGTTCCCACCTGTGGCCTGGGGAGGCCGGGTCTCCTCTCCTGCCCGTCACATTCCCTGCCCCATCCAGTCCCCCAAGGAACCCGGCCCGCGCTGGCCCCTGCCCTCTGGCCCCTGCCCACACTCCCAGCTATGCAATCCCAGGTCCCTCAAACTCTCAACCTCACTGTGGGCCCCCCCAGCCTCCCGCCTGGCCCCTGAGTCCCCAGCCTAAATCCCTGGGCAGCTGAAGGAAGAAAGCAAAGGGTGCAGATGGGCCCACATTGTCTGAGCGGAGAGGTCACGGGGGAGGAGGCTGTGGAGGGTGGGGTGGGGTCGCATTCACAGGGACACTGCCACATTGTAGCCGCTGAGTGATGGGGAAGGAGGGGCCCCAGGCGGGATAATGGAGTAGATTTCACCACTTCAGGGCCTGAATGGGGAGCTGTCTCCTTGTGTTCTGACTGCACTAATCTGATCCCAGGCTTGGGGGAGGGCCTGGGTCCCTGGGAGAGGCTGGAAAGAGTGGCCTCACCATCAGGAGCGGCCACTGGGCCCTGCAAGGACCATCTGGTCCCCCATTACCCAAAGCGTGATTCATCAGGAGGGAAAGAAAGGCTCAGTGGCCTGACAAGTTTGGGAAACCAAGTTCACCAGGTCCTTGGACTGTAGGACTCCGCAGAGCGTTTCTATTAGTGGCCATTATGACCCAGCACCCAAGAGTGGAATGGGTATTCAACCACGGAACTTTTTAAAAGAGAGACAGACCGGGCTGGGAAATTGAACCCAAAGCCCTTCCCATGTGGCTGGAGAAACAGAAGTGGCTTGAAGGTCAGCAGTGAATCAGAGCTGGTGCTGGGGTCAGAATCTGGTCCCTGCTTCTGGGGCAGGAGGGTTTCACCCTTCTCTCTGCTGCTTCCAGGGAGAGAAGGTATCAAATCAAAGACTGGGGCTTCCTTAGCCAGCAGTGGAGGTGCACCTGTCATCCCAGCACTGCGGGAGGCTGAGGCAGGAGGGCCACAAGTTTGAGCCCAGGCTGGGTAACTTAGGGATTTATCCAGATCCTGTCTCAAAGTAAAAAAGGACTGGGGATGTGGGTCAGTGAGAAGGGCCTGGGTTCAATCCCTCGTACTGAAAAAAGAAAGGAAAGAGAGGTGAGGGCCCCTTTAAAGGCTGGTGAAGGACGCCCCGCTGACCCAGCTCGCCCCCACCCTTCTCAGATGGCCGCCCCATCGGTGTGGAGGGCATCCAGGTGCTGGGGACAGGCAACCTCATCATCTCCGACGTGACCGTGCAGCACTCGGGTGTCTACGTGTGTGCGGCCAACAGGCCGGGCACCCGGGTGAGGAGGACGGCACAGGGCCGGCTGGTGGTGCAGGGTAGGACGACGTCCATGCGCGAGGAGGGAGCCCCACCCCTCCTCTGGCCTTGTTCCCGCCTCCTCAGCGTCCTCTGTCACCCCTGTCCCACGCCTCTCCCCAGGCCCCAGGCCAGGCAAAGGCAGCGGCTCTGCACCCCGGGAACACGTGTTGGGGACACAGCCTCCTGGTGCCAGCCCTGCCCCCTGCACCCCAGGAGTTGTTGCCCCTTTCTGTCCCAGCTGGCTGTCCCCAGCTCCATCACACACGTCCCTCCCCCGCGTGCCGTTTCATTCACACATGTGGCCCTGCCACACTCACACCTACCTGCCTGTCATTTTCACACCCTGCACGGCCGTACCCGCCTCGCATGCAGAGCTCCCCATCCAGCCCCTGCCCTGGGCTCAACTGTCCCTGTGAGCTGGGCTTGCGGTTTCATTTCCGGGGGTGTCCTGGGGCTGCTCCCGCCTTGAGAGCAGCAGAAGGCATGGGAGTGGGGGAATCCACTGCATTCAGTGCATTTGGCTGGCTTTCCGGGTGCCCTTAATCTGTCCAAATGAAGGTGAAGGAGCGTTCCATTTCTGGGTGTTCATGGAGGCTCCAGGCCGGGATTGAGCGTGGGGACTGGGGGGGACAAGACCTGGGCTCATCCATCTCCGTCATTACCACCTGGGAGGTACAGCCAAACCTATTAGCACATGTAGCACAGATATTTAACAATTTCCTGAACGAGGAGCTCAGCTCGATTGCTTTTGGATGCAGATGTCTTTCTTTTGAGTAGTTGTTCACATGGAGGCCTCTCTTGGGTCCGCCTGGGGTGGGCTAAGGAGGGAGCTAGAGGGGACCCAGGGGCGGGTGTGTGTGTGGACCCCACACGCTCCTCTGTGCCCCAGCGCCAGCCGAGTTCGTGCAGCACCCACAGTCCATCTCCAGGCCGGCCGGGACCACGGCCATGTTCACCTGCCAGGCCCAGGGGGAGCCTCCGCCCCACGTCACGTGGCTGAAGAATGGGGAGGTGCTGGGTCCCGGAGGCCACGTGAGACTCAGGAATAACAACAGGTAGTGTGTCCTGTGTGCTGGGTGACACCCAGGGACGGGACAGGGAGGGGGCCTGGGACAGGCGGTCTGTAGATTGTGCCTCCTGCCAGGGCAGAGCACTTAACAGGGATGGTAGAGGTGTGGATTTTTTTTTTTCAGTTTTTTGAGACAGGGTCTCGCTATGTACTCCAGGCTGGCCTTGAACTCACAGTGATCCTCCCACCTCAGCCTCCTGAGTGATAGAATAACCAGCATGCACTGCCAAGCCAGGCTGGAGGTGTATGTTTGAGCCCAGGCCTGCCCCTTGTTGGTGGGGAACCTCCGTCATATGCAACATTTTTCTTCTGGAGGGACTCAGTTTCTCAGTCTCTCAGACTGGGAATCTGGCAACCTCTGGGACACTCAGGGGCACTCAGGGACCTGAGCTCTCCCTGCCCCCTGCAGCACGCTAACCATTTCGGGAATCGGCCCTGAAGATGAGGCCATCTACCAGTGCGTGGCCGAGAACAGCGCGGGCTCATCCCAGGCCAGCGCCAGGCTGACTGTGCTGTGGGCCGAGGGGCTCCCCGGGCCCCCTCGCAATGTCCGGGCTGCCTCTGTGTCGTCCACCGAGGTCCAAGTGTCCTGGAGCGAGCCCTTGGTCAACACCAAGGAGATCATAGGCTACGTCCTGCACATCAGGAAGACTGCCGGTGGGTTGGCGATCCCTGCCCCTTCTCCTCCCTCCACCCTGGCTGCCCCATGTCACCAATGCTGGCAAGACATCCTCATGTCCCTTACCCTTCCCTGCTGGGCCCTTTGCTTGGCCAGATCCTCCGGAGCTGGAGTATCAGGAAGCAGTCAGCAAGAGCACCTTTCAGCACCTGGTGAGCGACCTTGAGCCCTCCACGGCCTACACCTTCTATATCAAGGCCTACACACCAAGAGGGGCCAGCTCAGCCTCCATCCCCACCCTGGTCAGCACCCTGGGTGAAGGTAAGACTGGGATATCAGAGTGGGACTACCAGGTACACGTGTTTAGGTTGTGCACTGCACAAGGGGGCTGGCCCTGAGGCTGAATAAGGGCTGGGTCTACTTGCAGGAAAGGGCACCCTTTTCTAATGCATGAGAAAGTGCCTAGTGGGCAAATGCACACTCAAGGTCAGAGGTCAGAGCACTGTCAGGCTCCTGGGGGTCCAGGTAGGAGGTGGTAGAAAGGCAGAACTTCGCTGAGTGCTCACACCTTGGCTCCTTCTCTGCCCCAAGCTCCTGCCCCACCCCTGCTCTCTGTGCGAGTCCTGGGTGGCTCCCTGCAGCTGCTGTGGGAACCCTGGCCCCGGCTGGCTCAGCTCGAGGGTGGCTTCAAGCTGTTCTACCGCCAGGCGGGCAAGGCTCCCTTCACCGGCCCCATCCTGCTGCCTGGAACTGCCTCCTCCTACAACCTCAGCCGGCTCGGTGAGGGGGCTCTCGGGGCAGAGGCGGGGTGCGCGAGCCCTTGGTGGATTCGGGTACAGGGTCACTCAGCAGCGCTGCTTCCCCAGACCCCAGCGCCGTGTACGAGGTGAAGCTGCTGGCCTACAATCAGCACGGGGACGGGAACGCCACGGTCCGCTTCGTGTCCTTGCGGGGAGCATTGGACAGGACAGGTGAGGGTGTGGGGGCCGAGGCTGGGACCCAGGCAGGTGGGAGGGGACGGTGCATGAAGCTTGCCTGGCAGCATTCTTGCTGCTACCTCGGTCAAGCTCCTTAGCCTATCTGAACCCCAATATTCTCTGTAAAGTAGAGATAATAACACCTGCTTTACAAAGATATGGCAAGGATGAAGTAGTCTGTGTAAAGTGCTATCCCCTAGTCCCAGCACTTGGGAGGCTGACCTAAAAAGTGCTACTGCCAGTACTGGGCAGAGTCAGTGCTCCGTAATTGGAGAAGAGAACCGAAAAGGTTGGGCTAGGGTCATGCAGGCAAAGTCACAGGGTCGAGCAGAGGAAGGAGTCCTCAAAGGCTGGATGTCTGGGGGTGCTTCGAGCCCAACCTGCCCCTTCCCCCAGCCCTGAGCCCGCCCTGTGACTGCCGGAAAGAGGAAGCGGCCGACCAGACGTCTACCACAGGCATCGTCATTGGCATCCACATCGGGGTCACCTGCATCATCTTCTGCGTCCTCTTCCTCCTGTTTGGCCAGAGGGGCAGGTGGGTCCTGGCCTGGGGCGGAGATGGGCTTGGAGAGGGGGCCTGGGCTGGCCCTGTCCTCTGCCCCTGCTCCCCCTAATTCTTGCTCACCCTGTAGGGTCCTCCTGTGTAAGGACGTGGAGAATCAGCTCTCGCCTCCCCAGGGTCCCCGGGGCCAGAGGGACCCTGGCGTCCTGGCCCAGAATGGCGTGGCCCAGGGAGAGCATCGAGAGGAGAAGCTCGTGGATGCCAAGGAACTGGAGCAGCTGTGTCCCCCAGCAGGGGCGGCGGGCCAGCCGAGCCCCAGCCCCACTGTGAGTGCCCAAGCCCCCAGCCACATTCCCTCTGAGCACGTCCCCTTCCTGCCCCAACTTCGTGGTGGCCACAGGCCTCAATCACCGGCCTTAGCCAAACTCCAGGCCTGCCCCTGGTCACAAAACCCAAGGCAGGCAGGCAGGGAGGCCCCGAGACCCGAAGCCCGAGTGGGATCCAGCCCTCCTCGTGTGACACCTGTGTGACTGGCCCTGTCCCTGCAGGACCCTGCAGCCCCTGCCATGTGTGAGGAGACACAGCTGTCCATGCTGCCACTTCAGGGGTTCAGCCTTCTGGAGAGGAGGACACCAGAGGCCATAATGGTCCCTTGTACAGACCCTGAAGCTACCCTGCCACCCCAGGACACAGGCCACAGCCTCCTTAGTGAAGGACAGGCTGCCCGGCCAGCTCACCTGAGACAGTAGCCAGTGTCCGGCCGGCCGGCGGGGAGCCCCCCATTCTCAGGTCAAAGGCAAGATTTCTCCTGTCACGTGAGAGGTGGACAGTCCTGGGGGGCAGCCCTGCGTTTCTGTCCTGACTGAAGGATGGGGACCCCTCTGGGAGGTGGAGGGCCCCCTGCAGGAGCTCCCATCCCTGGGCTGATGTCCCCTCACTGCTGCCTGGTACCCATGCAACTTGGAACTGGACTAATGTTTTCCTTTAAAAGTCAGAACTGAAAAAGAGAGAGAAGGAAGAAAGGAGAAGGTGAATTAGACTCCAAATATTGCCCCTGCTGTGCCGGGCCCGACACAGTCCCCTGCCCGACCTTGTTTTCTCAGGATGGACTTCGCTGTGTTAGCGCTCAGCACCTACCTCAGCCGGAATGAATGTCCTCGGGGAGGGGACGGCACCCTGGGCCCTGCCCCTCAGAGCCGAATGCACGCCTACCTCAAGCCCCTCTGTGGGCTCCCCTCCCGCCCTCATTGTCCAGAGTTTAAAAAAAAAAAAAAAAGAAAGAAAAAAGACAAAAAAGAAAAAGCTTGTCCCCGTCTCCAGGTGTGAAAGAAACCGTCTACCTCAAGGCCCAAAGCTCTGTGGCCGTGCTGTCACTGGACCTTCTTCCTGGCCCTCTTCCTCCTCCTTGGCCATTGCCCGAAGCCCTGCCAGAGGAGGCAGAGTGACTGAGGGGCCCAGAAATAAAGATGGAATTGGTCAGAGAGAAAATGTGAAAGAAGCCAAAAATGAGAGGAAACTTGCTCCTTGAAGTAAAATTGTCCCACACTAGCCACCTCCCAGGCCCGCTGCCTGTGCTCCGTCTCCTGCCGCCTGTCCACCCCCATGTGGACCTTCCATTGGGCTCTCCATGGCCTTTCCAGGGCTGGGGAACGTCACCCGTCCCTGCCTCCTGTCCTGTAGATGCAGGGCCTGGGATGGGCCTGGCCCCAGAATGTACTGCGTGTGAGACAGTGGTGTGTGTCCTCGGCGGAGGTGCCCAGGCCCATGTCGTGGGACACAGCCAGCCTGACCCGACCGCTGCACGGTGGAACCACCGCTATCAGCAGATGTGGCCAGGAGCTATTTTTATACGAGGTGTGTTTAAGGGTCATGTTCCTGTGACTTTTTGTTTCTCTTTTATGTTGTGTTGTTCTTTGAACTACTTGGGTAAAGAAGGAAGGAAAAAAAAAAAAAAGGAAACAAATACCTATTTTTGGTTACACTCAGAACATTTTTTTAAATAGAAGAAAGAAAACTTTTTTTTAAAAGAAAACAAAAAGATAAGTGTATTTCTTAAGAATGAGATTAGAGCATTAAGTCCTGACCCCCCACAACCTCTAGGGAAACCTTACCCTGAACTTTAGTTAATTAGCTGAAGAAGGTAGAATTTGTGGTGTTTTCCTAGAACCCTAGAGTCGTGTACCTGTGGACTCCAGAAGTATAGTCCCTCCCTTCTCCCAAGTGACAGTGTGCGCTCTGTCCTGGCTCCTGCTCCTTTGGAGAGGTAGGGCTGGGGCAGGAGTGGCTGGGGACCGCCTGGCCTGCCTTGGGTTTTGTCACACGCTCCTCATTTTGACTGAATAAAAGTCCTGTTGCCAAAGTGAACCCTGAGTGTCCTGGTGGCTTTGTTAGGTCCTGGGAGTGGGATGCTGGGCAGGTGGGACCTTCACAGGCCGGAGCCTGAGATAGCGCTCGCTGTGAGCTGGCACTGGCTAGGTCTTTGCCCATAGAGGCAGGTCATGAGTCCTCAAGCACCTTTTGAGGTAGCTTGGCTAGTGACCAGGAAAAGAGAGAGTGAAGGAAAGGTCCCAAGTCTCCCCCAGCCAGCCAGTGGTAAGCTCCAGGTTGGTATCCAGGCCTAGCCACCATCCAGTTCTCCTGTGAGGAACCCAGGATGCACACTGCAGGAGTACCTAGCCCTCCCAGGTGCCTCGAAGGCTGTGTGTGTCTCACGAGTTGCCTATGAGAAAGGACTATTTTCCTTCCATCCTAATAGTAAGGAAACTGAGGCTCTGACTGAGTGACCCTTCCCAGGGACCACAGCCAGGACCCTTGGCCAGGCCTCCCTTTCCTCCATTGTCCCATGGGTCCAGTTCCTGAAGCCAGGTGTCTGGGGCTGCTGAGGGTCACCACTGGCTGAAGGAGCCTTGGCTTAGTGGCAGCCATGTTGACAACGAGCTGCAGGACACAGCTGACCACAAGCTCAGCCAGAGCCAAGGGATAGGATAGCCAAGGGATAGCCAGGGCAGCTGCTGTGGGACAAGAGGTCAGGGCTCTCTGTGTAGTGGGACAGCTTAGGGAGGTGGCACTCAGGAGAGGGGGCTGGGTGGTGAGAAGCAGGGCTGGAGACAGACTGACAGACTGGAGTGGAAACAGCCATGGGAGCTCCCCCTGTGCCCCTCTCTCAAAGAAGCATGGGGGTCTTTTTTTTTTTTTTTGGTACCGGGGATCAAACTCCGGTCCTTGCACTTACACAGCAGGTGACGAAACCACTGAGCTAAATCCCCGGCCCCAAGGGGCTCTTTTGCTCCCCTGGCCCTCTGGAAACCCCCTGCAAAAGGCTGACAGGAATTATGGGCAGGAAAAGGAAGAGCCTTCCTTGCTGAGGGACATGACTTGGCTGTCACTCACCCTATCCCATGTGCCACTGCCATGATGCAGGAGCTGGCCCTGGTTATCACTCCAAAACGCCCATGCCCTGGCCCGACTCTGCCACTCCACTCTGTTTCTCCTCATGCCTGAGGCCCTTTCTCCAGATCTCCCACCTGCTCCAGGGGCCTCCCTCCCCACCGAATACCCATGGTGCCCTGGGCCACTCTGGTCCCCGCATCTGTCCCCTGGCCTCACAATCTGGCTCCTGGGGTGTGGGTTTGTGTCTCCATCGCTCCCTTAGCAACTGCTGAATGAAGGCCTGCAGCAAAGGAGGAGGCGCAGGCACTGAGCTACAAAGGAAAACCCTTGGGTCCAATCCCTGGCTGGCCTGGTTTTGTCTTGGGTGAAGCCATGGGGGGGTTTCATTGTGGAATCTTGGGGTCATCGCTCCCATGGCCACCAAGGCCCCAGTGAGTGGGGCTGAGGCTGAGGTGTGAAAATGGGGGCCAGGGGACGCAGGAAATAGTGAAGATTTCCCTTCCACACCCAGCACAGGGGTCACTTTCTAGGGGGGCGGGTGGGGGGTGTCTAACACCGGCTGGTGGCCCGGGTGGCCACACGCTTTCAGGCCTGTGCCACCTGGGCACCAGCCACTGCTCATGCCGGCTCCAAGTGAGAAGTGTGGCCCTGGCCCAGGGTGTGGATGCCACAGCCCAGCCAGGGGGCTTCCACCCCTGGCTCTGCCATTCCTTAGTCGAGGAACCACGAGCAGATAATTTCACTGTTCTCAGCTTCAATTTCCCCACCTGTACAAAAGGGATAATATGGCCCCTACCTCAGAGGGTTGCTGCCCCTGGCTGCTTCTTTGCAGAATTTGATAGCTGGTCCTAAAATGCTTATGAAATATGCCCTCAAATAGATAAAACAACTTGGAGAACAAAGAACAAAGTTGGAGGACTCACTCATCCTGATTTGCACGCTTACTACAAGGGTGCAGTAATTGAAACAGTGTGACGCTGGCACAAGCACAGACGTATACAGTATAACAGTCAAATAGCACTGAGAGTCTCACAGCGATGGACGACTGATTTGATGAGGGTGCCAAGCCCATTCAATAGAGAAAGAATTCTTTTCAATAAATGGTGCCGGAACAATTAGAGATTCACAGGCAAAGGATTAAATTTAGACCCCTACCTCACACCATATATTAAAAAAATTTTCTGGGGGTGTGGTTCAGGGGTAGGGTTCCTGCCTAGCATGCATGAGGCCCTGGGTTCGATCCCCAGCACAGCCAATAACTTGGTGAGGTATTCTAAAGACCCACTGGACTTTTTCTTTTTTTTTTTTCTTTTTTGTTCCCTAGGATCAAACTTGGGACCTTGCCCTTGTGAGGCAGGTGGCAGAACCACTGGGCTAAATCCCCGGCCCTGGACTTTTTCTTAATATAGGTTTTTTGAAACTCACTCTGTAGTTCAGGCTGGCTTCAAACTCACTGGGCAGACCAGGTTGGCCTTGAACTTGCAGCAATCCTCCTGCCTCAGCCTCCTAAATGCTGGGATTACAGGCGTGTGCCATCACTGCAGGCAGATCCACTACAATAGACAGAGAAAGTGCCGGCAGGGCAAAGTGCCCCTAAGTGTGGGGTGTGGAAAAGGCAGAATGAAGAAGAAACTGAGCTGGAAGGGGTTCTACCCCTGGCCTGGCCTCCCCGGAGCCCACGGGGTCTCTGGTCTCAGCAGCAGCCTCTAGCTCTGCGCGCTGGAGAACAGAGGCTGTGATTGGAAGGATTTGCTGCCACCCTGTGGAGACAGAGAGGATTACAGCCATGGGGACCGAGGCCTGGTTCCCGCTGGTGGGGTTGAACGAAGCGATTAGGGTTGTAGAGACCCAAGCAAAAGAGCCACAGCCCTTGAGGAGTTCATGGTCTGTAGGTTGGAATACAAATAACCACAGCCTACCCAAACTGTCGGATGAGCTCCAGCCACAAGTCAGCGGGACAGAGCAAATGCGATGGCCAAAGCAGTGGGTTAAGGAAGCCAGGAAGAGGGGTGGGAGGGAGAGAGAGCAGCGGGGCTGGAGGCTCGGCGGGGAGCAAAGGCTACAGAGGAGCTGGCACGGAGCACGTGGTCAGGACACATGCAACCGAAAGCCTACCGGAGTCCTGGAGCCCGTGCTTTTTGCATAGCTGATGCCTCCGGGGAAAGCTTTTTGTGGCTTCACAGGTGGAAAGGAATCATGGAATGGGACAGATAGACTGGGGTTTCCTGGAAGAGGAGGGAGCCTCCTCCTTCCCTCTTCACCCTCCTCCTGTAGGGCCCTGGGGATTGAATCTACTGCCTTCACACTGAGCTATATCCCCAGCTCTTTTCATTTTTTATTTTTGCGACGGTCTCATTAAGTTACTAAATTGTCCAGACTAGACTGGCACCTGCGACCTGCCTGCCTCAGCCTCCCAGGGTGCTGAGGTTACAGGTGTGTGCCAACAGGGGCGGCTCAGGAGCCCGTCTGTGGTAACGTTGATGATGGTGGCTCACCTCTGCCATTCCTTCCTATGGTGCTTTTCGGTCATCTCCACCTCATCTGCATCTTCAGATGACCTTGTGGTGGGCAGGGCTAGAGCAAGCATCGTCTTCCCCTTTGGTGAATGGGGAAACCGAGGCCTGGCCCTGTCCTAAGCTGTCTGGTGATTTGTATCCAGGTAAGGAGGACAAGGGGAATTGGAGGGATTAAAATTAGCTAAAATAGAAGTTCTCGGAAGGGTCAGGGGAGACCCAGCAGTGTCAGACACTCCCCCCAGTAGTGACCTGAAATGCAAACAGATGAGGAACCCACCATGGCTCCCCATTGCCCTGGAGCAGAGCAATGCCTCTAGCCTGGCTGCCACCAGAGGCAGTGTCATGCAGTGGTTGGGAGCAGGGCTCCGCTTTGTCACCCTGGCTGTGTGACCAGGTCAGTGTGACCTCAGGGACATCCCTGGACTTGTGCCTTCTTGTCCTCCCTGTAAGCTGTGGACAAGGGCTTCTGTGTGCAGTAGACAGGTCCGTGGCCGTGACACGCTCAGGCCCCGTGCCTGCTATTACTGCTAGTCAGGGCTTCATTGCTTGTGCCTGTTATCAGGGCTAAGCTGCCAGGATTCTCCTGAGCACACAGTACTCTGGGTCTATCTGGCAGGGATTCCTTCCACCTGGAGCCTCTCCTCCACCATCCCCGCCCCCAGATCCTTCAAAACATCACAGCTCCCGCCTGCTGTTTTCCCAGATCCTCGCCAGCAGGAGTACCTCCTTCTCCACTGTCCTCTAAATCTTGCTCAACCTGCCCACCCTGAATGCCTCCTTCTGAGGTTGACATGCACAACGCACAAGTCTGTAGTGGCTCGGAGGACTTAGGGGGAAGTTTTCAAGGATAAGCACAAGGTCTTTATCTCTCTATGACCCGATGGTGCTGCCATGGAGTAGCAAAGAATCCTCAACAAATGCTTGTGGAAAGAGCAGGAAAGAGGAAGGGAGAAAGGAAAGATAGAGGAAAAAGAGAAAAGGGAATGAAAGATGAACTAGAGAACTGGACAAGGAGGTGCATGCCTGTATTCCCCAATAACTTGGAGGTTGAGGCAGGAGGATCTCGAGTTTAAGTCTAGCATGGGCATTTTAGTGAAATCATGTCTCAAGATAAGAAGTTTTCCAGAAGGGCTGAGGATGTAGCTGAGTGGTAGAGTACTTGCCTATAATGTGAGAGGGCCCCCAGGTTCAATCCCCAGTACCCCCCATCCCCCCAAAAAGAACTAGAGATGAAGCCAAGAATGACTTTAAAATAAACCTGATCTAAACTGGTGCCCTCCTTTAATCCCAGTACTCAGAAGGCTGAGGCAGGAGGATCATCACGAGTTGGAGGCCAGCCTGGGCTACATAGTGAATCCAAGACCAGCCTGAACTACATAGCAAGACCCTGTTTCAAACCAAACCAAACCAAACCAACCAAACCAAGATAAAGCTGCTGTAGCAGCTAGGATGTAGCACTCACTGGTAGAGTATTTATTATGCAAAGCCTGGATTCAGTCCCCAGCACAAGAAAAAAAATTTGCTCTCTGTTCCAGCTTCCCCCCCGCCCCGCCGCCCGCCTTCTAACAACTTCAGGGAACTAGACGTGGGGATAAGGGACATTATTTGGTAATTTGCAACTCTTCCTGGATCATTTTCATCTTTGAACCAGGGCATTGAAGCAGACTGAAAACATCCGGATCCTTTGCCTCTCTGAAGCACAATGTCTTCATCGATAATAGAGATAACAACAGGACTTAAGTAATTGGCTTGTCATGAGGGTCAAATGAGAAACATAACCAGGAAACCCTTGACACTTGGTGCATAGTAAGCACCCAGTACATGCTACATGTTATGAGGGTGGCGGTTGGGTGAGTGTAAGGGTTCCAGACATGCGTGATGCAGGAAGGGCTTGCCGGCCTGGAGAGATGCCTATTGTCCTCCAGCCTGCGGTCACCTGGAGGTCACAAGTCTTTCTCCTGTCCCCTCCTCCAAGATATACAATAATGACTCCTGATTGCCTGATTAAAGGAAGCGGATGCACAATTAATTTCAATTTTCAACCCCAAACCCTCCTCCCACCTTTCAAAAAGAATCACGCACCTATTCCAATTTACACACTGAACCAACGTGGAATTTTCCAGTGGGTTCTGTAGCCTTTGAAGTGATCAGCCCAGACTATTGATTTATTTCCAACGAACCTCTCTCTTTGAACCCAGAAGGGTCAAGGTTAATTATATAATAAAACATACTGTGTCCAGCTGCCCCGGTGAGGGCGTACAGAGCCCCCCCGACCTTTCTGAGCTGACGAGTGGTGGATCAGATTTCTGATCCTTTCCTCCATTCCTTTCCTTCATCAGGGCCCATTAAGAAGGAGAAGAAAAAAACCCTGACCCCTCATTTCCTCCCTGAGAGAAATTTTAATTTGCTGGAAACCAACAAAGGGGATCTAAGCCCAGCTGTCCGCTTTGGCTGGAAAATCTTGCCAGGAGCCCCTGTCCCATAGCTGGTGGGGACAAGGGGTGGGGGGAATGGGAGCCAGGGGCTGCAGGTCCCTGAGCCTGCGGTTCCCATGAAGGAGAAGGCCCCAGAGAAGGCCTGCTGCTGGTGTCATGGCCGGGTCTCCATGGAGCCTTCCCTGTGGCCACAGGCTCCTCAGCCAGTCTTTAGCAACTCCACAAGGTGCTCGTCACCCCCACTTTCCCTGATAATGAAACAGGCTAGGAGTCACACCAAAAACCAGTTCCAGGTGCCATGGGTAGGAAGTAGAAAGATCAGTTTTGGAACCCAAGTTGTTTTTCTGCTTGTAAAATGTGTTTTCAGTTGGCATGGTGACACATACCTGTAATCCCAACACTCTGGACGGCTGAGGTGGGAGGATCATAAGTTTGAGCCCAGCCCGGGTAATGACAGTGACTTTCTGAGATGTTGTCTCAAAATAAATAAAATAAAGGGATACAGCTCAGGGCAAAGGCCTTGGGTTCAATCCTAATACCACCAAAAATAGGGGGGAATCATCCTTTCTCACATGCACCCCTCCAAGGAAAGAACTTTGTAACTGCTCTAGCTTGGATCGGGAGGTTTCCCAAAAGCCCATGTGTTAAAAATGTGGTCCCCAGGGCCAGGGATTTAGCTCAGTGGTTCCGGCGCCTGCCTCTCAAGTGCAAGGTCCCAAGTTCGATCCCTGGTACCCAAAAAAAAAAAAAAAAATTTAAAAAGAGAACTTTAGGGCTGGGGATTTAGCTTAGTGATTCTGGCACCTGCCTCGCATGTGCAAGGTCCCAAGTTTGATCCCCGGTACCAAAAAAAAAAAAAAAAAAGTGATCCCCAGCCTCTCTCACTATTGGGAGGTGGTGGAAGCTTTAAGAGGTGGAGCCTAGAGGCAGGAAGTGATGTCACTGGAGGCGTGGTCTATAGGAGGACCCCCCCCCCCCCCCCCCGCTCAGCTTCTTGAGCACCGTGAGGTGAGCAGCTTTTTGTCCGCGCTCCTGCCTTGATGGACGGGTGCTGTCATGGCCCAAAGCTAAGGGACCAAGTGACCGTGAATTGAAACCTCAGAAACTGTGAGTTAAAGTAAACCTTTCTTTTAAGTTAATTATCCTAGGCATATGCAGTCCCTTAGCATCTGTCCCCAGCCGTCCCTCCGTGCCTTGCCCAGCCGGGTTCCCTGACCTGACACCCGGCTCTGGCTTCCCCAGTTCCCTGGCTCCAGGATCCTCATATTTCAGAAGGGATGGGGTTGGAGCGCACTGAGTGTGCCCAGGGTGTTTGTCTTCGTGCTTCTTCCTGTGTGGGTATTTGTCTTGTTTTTGCTTTTGTTTGTTTTTTTGAGACAGATAGGGTCTTGCTATGTAGGTCAGGCTGGCCTTGAACTCACAACAATCATCCTGCCTCAGCCTCCTGAGTGCTGGGATTCCAGGTGTTCACCACCCCATGAGGTATTTCTAACACAAACAGTTCAGAAGCAGCCCTGATCTCTTTGTTGTCCACGACGCCAGCTTATCCTCTGGGGTGAGGGCCTGGGATCTTCAGCCCTGAGTCCAGTACTCCTCTCCCTGTCTGGAGGCTGAGTCAGGATTGGCCATAGGAAGTGTGGTCTCTGGGACTCTGACTTCCCCAGTGGCAGTTAAAGCCTGGCAAAGTGCCCACCCAGCCCACCCTGCAGCCCTCTCCCAGGCCTCCACCTGGAATGGTCTGTGTTTTCTTCGTTAAGGCCCAAAGCCCGCATCTCCACTCAGATCTCTGCGACTCCCAGGCAGAATCCATTGCTCCTCCTCTGCTCCCGTTGCCTGTGGTTTCTGCCCCTTTGCATGGCTTGTCCCAAGTATCAGCGCTCATATGGCACTGGAGAGCCCCAGCCCAGCGCCCTGCATCAAAAATTCTCACCAAGCGGCGAATGTTAGTTTCACCTTGGAAAGGAAAGTCCAGTATCCAAAAGTGAAAGGAGGAGATGCCTAAGTTTTTGTTGAATAGTGTGGGAGAGAGGCCAGGAGGAGTGAACACTGTGTATCATACACTAGAGTCCCAGGTGTTCTCTTTGGAGCCAGGCATGGTGGCACCTGCTTGTAATCTCAGTTGCTTGGGAAGCTGAGGCAGGAGGATCACTTGAACCAGTGAGTTCCAGACCCTCACCCTCAGTCAATCAATATTTAAACATTTGTGGGCCAGGGATTTAGCTCAGTGGTTCCGGCGCCTGCCTCGAAAGCACAAGGTCCAGAGTTCAATCCCCAGTACCAAAAATAAAAATAAAAAAAATTTAAACATTTCTCTTTACCATCCTTCTCCCTGTCATCTCATGGCTCCTCATCTACTTGCAAGTGTCTCTTCTTCTGCCCAGTCCCTTCCCCGGGGTACCTTTGTCACCAGGTGGTATATCCTTCAGGCTGTCTTCTGTGCGATTACAGATTTTGTATGCACCCAGATCACATCTATAGTAAACTAAATAGTACCCTTTATTTATTTATTTATTTTTTGGTACCGGGGATCAAACTCGGGTCCTTGCGCTTGCACAGCAGGCAGCGAAACCACTGAGCTAAATCCCCCGCCCCCCTTTATATTTTTTAAATGTTTCTGATTTCCAGCAGTGTAGTCCATATCCTTATTACGCCCACTTGTGGTGTTCGGGTATGCTGATTTCCAGACCTGCGGCACTGACTGTGGATCTCCCCTCGCTCCTGGCAGCCATCTGCAAGGGGCCCGGGGTGCCTCTGTCTCACGAGGCTGGCTTCCTTCTCCCTAAGCCTGCTTTGAGGACCCACCCATCTCTTCTCCTACATTCCTGGTGTCTTTTTGTAAGGACAGGGGTCTGCAGATGAGAGAATAAAATAGGGGCCTCCTTAGGTCTTCTAGCTAATCCTGACTAGAAGGAGTTAAAAAGAGACTTTACTAGAGATTCCCCTGGGAAGCAAGTCAAAAACAGGGTAGAAAAAGAAAAAAAGAAAAACCCCAGATAAAGAAAGGCACCAAATGGCCTTGGGGCTTGCACCAAGAGACCAGAAAAAGAGCTGACAGGCAGGACACAGAAAGCCAGGTGCACAAACAATAAGCCACCTCCACCTCCAATAAAATACAGGGGAAGCAAAGGGGTCGCTGACTGACCTTAAGGCAGTGTGCACTCACACCTGTGCACTAACTCACAGACTTCTGTACATGTGTATTCACCCTAGGGTCACTACCGTACTCACTCTAGAGTCAGTATAGAGTATAGCAGGTATCTACATGCCCCCTTACTAACTCTAGGCTAACGGAGGATAAGGCACCTCCTTGCCAGCTAGCCGCCCACCCCAGAGATAAGGCCTTAAAAGGTACAGTAACGACAAGTCAGCAGCTGTGCAGACACCACAGAAGAAATGAGGCAGGAGGCGGAGGCAGAGGCGCCTGGGAGGCAGTCCAGTTATGGCAGGTTCTGGGGGACCAGGACCCAGTCACTGCCCTTCCCCGTAAAATAGCTGAGGACAGAGGGCCCATGGGTCCTCCATCTTTCTGGAGCCTGCTACCCTGACTCTTTCTTATCCGGGTAGCTATCTATCTTCTCCTTTCTCCCTCCCTTCGTCTTTCTTTCATTAAACTTTGTCCCTGTCCCTGATTATTGGGGCTGAGTTAGGATTCTGGTGGGCCGCTCAGACAACAGAGCAGTGGTGCTGGTGCCCCAGATGCACCATCTTCTCACTTTCCCCTGGTCGGGGTCTCCTTTCTGCTCCCATGGCCTCTCCCTGGCCCTCTCAGGTCTATCAGCACTGCCAGCCTTTCCTGGGGCTCACAGCTGGTGGGTGGTAGGCACAGGAGGGTGCGAGGTCAGCCAGGACCCGCCTACTTGAGTGATTTCCACTTTTCTTGTCCGGTGGATGTATTATCTACTCTAACAGATTAAGTTTAAAAAACTTTTAAGTCCTCAGGCATGGTGGTGCATACCTATAATTTCAGCACTGGGGAGACTGAGGCAGGAGGATTGCTGTGAGGCCAGCGTCAGGTACATAGTGAGTTCAAAGGCAGCTTGAACTGGATAATGAGACCCTATCTTTTCCTATTCCCACGGGTGTCTTCACAGAGAGCCTGTTTTGCTTCAGCCCCAGGTGCCTGATGTCCGTGCTGTGAAATGTTCTCCCAGTGACAGCACCTAACACGCCTGTGCATAGACACCATTACCATTGTGCCTGTTTTACAGATGATGTGACTGAGGCATGGGGAAGTGAAGTCCCTCGAGTATGGTCACATGGCTGCACAAGTTTGTCCCACAAGGCACCTTCATCTCCAGTAACTCTTGTGGCGGGAGAGACACCTGCCTCTCTCCCTCCCCCTCTGCCCACCTGTCCATGCTGCTGTCACCTGCCCAGTCAGGCACCCATTCACCCTTTCAACCTTTTTTAGCTGGGCCTGTACCCGTCTCAGTGGTGAATGGTGGGGACACAGGTATTCGTTAGCAGCTTCCCCACAGACGCCAGTACCAAGGCAGGCCTGTTGTCTGCCTGCCGCTGCCACACCCCACTGCCCAGTTGGTGACAAGTGCCTGTCTCCAGTATCTGTGGCACTTACTGGAAGATGATTAAGGTAGGTTTGTGTGGTGCATACCTGTAATATGAGACTCAGGAGGCTGAGGCAGGTGGATCCCAAGTTCAACTAAGCCTGGGCACCTCAGACCCTGTTTCAAATAAAAAGGAGTGGGGATGAAGCTCAGTGGCAAGGCCCTGGGTTCCATCCCCAGTACTGCAAAACAAACAAAAAACCCGATGAAATATTAGCAAATGGGAACCTGGCTCAGCCTCCTAACCAAAGGCAGGGCAGCTCTTACCACAGGTTGTGCTGTCTCATTTGCTCACACTCCTATCTCCTCCACTCCCTAAGCCCAGAATTGAGCATCTTGCACTGTCAGAGCCTGGGGGAAATCTGGAGATTACCTAAATCACCCAACAGACAGGGAACCCTTGCCCCTAGAGGGTCCTAGGCTTGGGCTGTAGAGGTAACAAAGCCAGTGGGTGGCATTGCAGGATGAGAACCTGCACGTCCTGACCTCTTCCCCGGCCACATCCTCTGGTCTTTCATCTGTCCCAGGTCTGCAAGTTTCAGTGGGCCCGCTTCCCAGGAGGGGTGGGGGCTGCTTCAGTCTGCTCAGGCTCTGCCCTCAGGCTCACTGTCCCAGCTTCTCTTTGCTGTGATCAGACACGCGTAGAAATAATCTAGAGGAGGAGACGTTGATTTTGGCTTGGGTTTCAGAGGTCTCAGTCCATAGTAATCTGCTTAAACAAAACAAAACAAAAATAATGAAAAACAGACCTGATACTAAGACTAAAATCTCTACAAGAGCAAAAAGAGAAGCTATAAATAGATAGGAATTAATTATACTTCATAACCAACAAAAATTCTACTTGTTTACTACTAACACGGAGCTATATCCCTCCTCTGCTTTTTTTGGAGACGGTTTCATCAAAATCTGTAAACCAGATTAAGCTTGAATTATACAATTATCCTGCCTCAGCTTTCTAGAGTTACATAGGAAAGCCACCATGTGTGTACAAGTACTTCACTACATAAGAAACAAACTCATAAGATTAATAGCCTAGAAATAATGAAAAAAAAAATTGAAAAACAAGTGTAAAAACTCCCACTTACATATAATAATTACAAAAGCATATACTACCATTTTATAATTACCCGGGAAAAAAAGTCATCGCTTATCCTCAAACTATTTTTCAAAATCTCGGCTTTAAAGTAAACAGCTCTAGTAGTTGAGTTTCAAGTTTGTTGCTTGCTTAAAAGAATACTCCAACAATTTAAAATTCTATTTTTCCACATAGTTAAATGTAGCCTTAGTTTAAAATAAGGCTTCAAAAAATTGACCTAAGACTCAGAATTGTTCCTCTCCACGGAAATCTTTAGTAAAAGGCGAAAGATTTATGCGATCTGAAGAGAAACCAGAGTATGTTTATCTACTTGTTAAGTCACATCTCGAGGAACAGAATATCCTAGTTCACTGATGATAACTATTTAAAGGCAAGAATATTGCACAAAGAAAAAAATTTCAGATAGTTTTACGACTATAAGCCTCACTTTCACAAAATATGTGCCTCAAAAAAATTTATAATTTTGCCGTTTTAAATTTGTGCTGTCCGCAGTGTACTGTGGGTATGCAAATAAGCGGCCTCCCCGCCCTTCGGATTCCGGAAGTGGCTGAGAATCCGCAAGGTGGTTTGCGTCACCATTAGGGGGTGAAGCAGCGGACTGGATGGCTGGCATCTAAACGTCGTCCTGGTCAGACCCAGGTTTTGATCTATTTTGCATTTTTGTACGTCTGAATTTAATTTCTCTTAAACATTGTGATTACATTGAAAAAGAAAATAGCACATAAATAATGGTTGGAAAATTCAGGCCAGTGTTTGCTCCGGTCGGTGGGAGCGAAGGGTGTGACCAGGGAAGGGCAGGGCTCTGTGTATAAAGTTTGGGTTTCCTTTGGTGGGCCACGGGTGACTGGTTATGGTTATGGTTTTGTTGTCCTCTGTGCACTCGAGCGTGTATGGATATTTTAGGTTTTTTTTGTCTGAGGTGTGAGAATTCCTGTCAAGATCTGTTTACAATTGGGGTTTGCGCACTCCATTTCAGCTTTCCTGTCCCCCATACCCGGCACTGCTACTGGGGATGAAATTGGGTTCCGCCATCAGAACTGTATATAAATCCTCAATTCCCTTACTTGTGAGAGGAGACCCGCTCTCTTCATCTCTCCAGCTGCTGGTGTAGGCTGCTCCCCACCTTCTCTGAACCGATCCCCCCCCCCTTTGCTGTTTCCTTTGCTAGCAAGGCAATCATATTTTATGTAAGTGATTTAAATTCGACAAATACACTTTAAAGATTTATTGGATACAATGCAAAAGCTATACATTTCACCGCTTTCCAGGGTACAGTGCCATGGTTTTTAGCATATCCACAGAACTGTACAATCGTCACATCCTAGAACATGCTTGTCACCCCGAAAGATGCTCTGTTCCCATCCGTGAGCAAGTCCCCCCAGTCCCAGCGCCCAGCAAGCACTCTAATGTGCCTGTTCGGGCATTCCGTGTAAGCGGTCGCAAGCCACAGGCATGGGGCCTTTGCTTCGGGATCCTGGGACTTGACGAAGTGTTTGCAGGTTCATCGCGATTCTCTCACATGCTTGCCTCATTTCCGACTGTAATGGGGACGTAGAAGCTCTGCAGATGGAGCCTTCTCGTTTGGCCAGGGGTTAAGGGGACTGGAAGGTGGCTTTTTGAATACTTGGAACTCTCCACTGGGACTTGGGACAAAGTGGCCCTGCTCCTGGCTTTCATCTTCTGGACTTTGCTCTGCTTCACTCTGGAAAGTCCTGGGCCTGTTTCGCAGGTTAGAGAGCCGCCGGAAGGCAGACTTTTGGTTTTGGCCAGCCAGCCTCCACAGTCAGGGAACTTTGGGGATTTTCTGGGGTTTTTTTGGTACCAGGGATCTAACTGGGGACCTTGCGCTTGCGAGGCAGGCAGCGGCACCACTGAGGTAAATCCCCGGCCCTTAGCGGGATTTCTGAATCCTGATTTTGAAAGAGGAGTTGACAGGGCGTCTGCACTTTGCTTATGGTGTGGCCTGCGCTTCTATTTCTGGCAACAATTCCCTTCTCTCCTTCCTCCTCCTCTTCCTTCTTCCTCCTGTTCCTCTTCCCCTCTTTTTCCTCCTTCCTTTTCTCTTCCTCCTCTCCCTCGGCCTCTTCTCTTCCTCTTCCTCCTCTTAGTCCTCTTCCCTTCCCATCTCTCCTCCTCCTCCTCCTTTTTCTTCTTCATGGCACTGGGGATTGAAGTTGGTGAACCCTGAGCAACATTCCCAAGCCCTTTTAAAATTTTATTTTGTTTTGAGTCAGGGTCTTGCTAGGTTGCCCAGGCTGGCCTTGAGCCTGAACTCCTCCTGCTTCAGCTTCTAGCTGTGTGCCACCTCGCACGTTAATATTTGAAACAAAGAATAACCTAGAAACCAAAAAACAAAAAATATACAACATAAAAAATGTTGGCATTTCTGATTGAGATTGCTTTGAATTTATAAATTGGGAAGAATTTCCCATCTTTATGATAATCTTCCAGTCTATGACCTTGATATATTTTTCCATTTATATATTTTTTATTTTTTACATCTTCCTGTAAAGGTACATAATTAACTTCATAAAGATCACTTTAACTGTTCATATCAAATATCCTAGGCATATTTTCTGCTAGTATAAATTATAGATTAAAAATTTTCCAGAGGTTAAGGCAGAAAGATGGGGAGTTCTAGGCCAGCCTGGACTGTAGAAGGAGAACCTGTCTCAAACAAGCAAACACTGATAAATGGTTATGATTTGAAAAACTTATTATTTGTCTAAAAACACTACTTTTGTATTACTAGTCTTGTATGCAAGAACTTTACTGAACTATAGTGGTTTTTTGGGAGAGGGTGTTCTGGGGATTGAACCAGGGCCTGTATACACTGAGCTACATCTTCAGCCCTTTGTTATTTTTTAATTTTGAGACAGGGTCTTGCTAAACCACTAAGTTGCCCAGCCTTGCCTAGAACTTGCAGTCTTTCAGCCTCAGCCTCCCAGAGTGCTGGGATTACAGGTGTGCACCATCACTCCTGGATGAACTATAGTTTTAATTTCAATTTAATTATATTTTTTGGTGCTGGGGATCGAATGAAGTGAGGGCCTATGTACATACTAAGCATGTGCTCTACCATATGCTACACCCCTAGTCCTTAATTCTAAAAGATTATCTAAAACAGCACTGTCCAATGTAGTGTGAGCCATGTATGTAATTTAAAATTTTCTAATAGCCATATTAAAAAGTAAAGGTAAACAGGTAAAATTAATTAATTTTATTTAGTCAAGTAATATATGTTGGGCTGGGGTGTAGCTCAATCTCAGAGCACTTGCTTAGTATCCACAAGGCCCTGTGTTTGATCCTCTGAACTGCAAAAAAAAAAAAAGTAATATATTTATTTAACTCAAGATATAAAAAATATTATTTCAGTACATAATATAAAAAGCAGTTAAGTTTTTTCATGCAAAGTCTTCAGAATTCAATGTGTGGTTTTACACTTTTTGGTATGTCTTAATTTAGACTGGCCACGTTTCAAATCCTTACTAACCATGTGTGGCCAGTAGCCACCATATTGGACAGTACATTCCTGGATATTTTAGATGTCTTATGAAGATTAATTATATGGATTGAGTTTTTTATTTATTTTTTATCAGTCCACATTTGGAGTACGTAATGTTTGCATTCCTTGTGTGGATTTGGTGCACGTACAGAACACATCTTCATTCCTTTTTTTATGTCCTTTCCCACCCCTCCCACCTGCTCCCTCTCTCGATCCTCTTCCCATTTGAGAAAGATTGATCTTTTTACTTGCTATTATCTATCTTTTACTTTGCCCTTTATATTTTGGGTTTATACCCAATGGAGTACCACTCTGTCATAAAGAAAATTAAACTTGAGTCATTTGTAGGAAAATGGGGACACTTTGAGACCATATAAATCAGACACACAAGGCTTAAATATCAAATTTTTAAAAGTATGTTTTGCAGTTTTTTTGGGGGGGGGGTACCAGGGATCGAACTCAGGTCCTTGCACTTGTGAGGTAGGCGGTGGCACCACTGAGCTAAATCCCCGGCCCTGCAGTATCATTTTTTAGAGACAGCATCTCACTATATAGTCCCGGCCCTGCAGTATCATTTTTTAGAGACAGCATCTCACTATATAGTCCAGATTGTCCTCGAACTTGGGATCCTCTTGCCTCAGCCTCCTGAGTGCTGGGACTACCGTTGTGTGCCACCATACCTGGCTTGATAATTTTGTTTTTCCAATCTTACATCCCCCACCTTTTCTGTTTTACTTTCCTGGCAAAGATCTGTAGTGCAAAACCAAATGGAAATGGTGACATTGTCACTTTTGTCTCCTGATTTGAGAAAGTTGACAACACTTTCAGTTAATGTGTAATGTTTCCTTGAGGCTTTTGGTTGGTATTCACGAGGTTAGGCGGACTACCTTTTAATTTTAGTATACTAAGAACATAAATGTATTGAATATGTATAAAGGAATGGGGTACATTTTCTTTTTGTTCTTTTTTTTTTTTTGGTACTGGGGCTTGAACTCGGGACCTTGTGCTTGCGAGGCAAGCGACAGGACGGAACCACTGAGCTAAATCCCCAGCCCTGGGGTACATTTTCTTCATGAGATTATCAAATGATTTTGCTTTTATCTCTTGTAGTGACCTACTTTCAGCCTATGCTTGTTGATTGTTCCCTGGTTTCTACTTATGGCCAAGTCCCAGGACACAGCTACCTGGGCAAGCCCACATGTACAGAGGACAGCCAACCTTTTCTGACCACAGGGGAGACACTCCCTGGAGGGTAGGTAGATTGGGCCTCCAGCCAGTCTCAGCACAGGTTCCCAGATTGACGTCTTCTGCAGCCTCTGTGCTGGCCACAAGGGGGTGCTGCTTCCCTACGGAGCTCAACAAGCCGACCTGTTAAGGTCAAGGAGTGAAATGTGTTTCCCTAAATTTTGAAAATGCATGTTCCTATTGTAGATTTTTTTAAAAAATCATATCTATCCAGGTATTGTAGTGCACGTCTATAATCCCAGGCTGAGGAGGATCACAAGTTGGAGCCTGGCCTGAACAATTTAGTGAGACCCAGTTTCAAAAAACTAATACAGGGGACGGGGATTTGGCTCAGCGGTTTCGCCACCTGCTGCGCAAGCGCAAGGACCTGAGTTCGATTCTCGGTACCAAAAAAAACCACAACAAAAAACTAATACAGGCCAGAGTTCCATCCCCGGTACCAAAACAAAACAAACAAACAAAAAAACACATCTACAGTTTTCTTGTGATAATTTATGATTTACGCTTAAATCGGTGCAGACAATGAATAGTCTGCACGCTATCCCTGTGGGTAGGGAATTTGCATCTTCAACCAACCAAGAATCAGAAACAAAAAAAATGCATGGGTACTGTCCATGCAGTTTTAAAACTGTCATTATTCCCTAAATACAGTACACATAACTGTATTTACATTGATTTAGATATTACCAGTAATCTGGAGATGATTTAAGGTATACAGAAGGTCCTGGTGTGGTGGCACATGACTGTGATCCCCATACTCTGAGAACATAAGGCAGGAGAATCTCTTTTGGGCCCAGCCTGGGCAATTTAGTGACAGCAAGACCTTTCCTCAAAAATAAGTAAATAAAATAAAATAAAGGGCTGAGGGTAATAAAAGCTAGTGCTAAAGCACAGGGTTCAATCGCTAGTCCAGTGGAGCCCTGTGCTTCCAGGTGGTCTCAAATACAGATTTAACCTAACCCTTAAAGAGTTCTGGAAAAAACATTGCAATTATCTTTTCCTGTGTCCTGGGCAAGTGTTTCTCTAAGGACCCTATTTGTCTATACAGGAGACTTTGCAGGCTATGTAGGAGAGCCTGAGCCTTTAACTGACCAACTAAGTTCAAAAGTTGAAGGTCCACTATACTGGGTGGAATAACATATGCAAACATTGTATGTTACCTCAAAGTATTTACTATAAGCCCAGAAACAACATAAATGAAACAAGCAGAGGGGAGCAAAGATAATACTTTTCACTATTCAGTATATATATATCAAAGTAAAAAAGGAGAGGAAAGAAAATAAACCTTAGAACTTCAAGCTTTTTTTCAAACACCAAAATCAGCCTTGCTAAGATAAAGCCTCAAAAAATTGGTCTATAAGTTGAGTTGTTTTTCTCCATGGAAAGCTTTAGTAAAGGGCAAAAGATTTATACAATCTGAAGAGAAACACAAGTAAAGTATAGCCCTAGTGCAACTCACTGGAGTAACTACAACTCCTTGTACACTGATGGTGACTAGTCATCTAAAAATTCACTAGCAAAAGTTTGATTAATTCTTTATATGGTACTCCATATTTTAGAAATTATTAGAGTAAGTTTATCCTCATGAAAATAGTTGCATGGTTTGCAGTGCCCTATGGTATGCAAATGAGATCTGAATAATTGCCTTTGAGACTTGCTGGTTGTAGCGGAGGAAGGCTTTGCTCCCTGGGATTTGAACAGTCACAGTCAACAGAGAGATTCTGATTTTGTGTGTTCATACCCTGGGGCTTTGAGAGTGACTTCTTTTAAATAAAGAAGTGGTTTTCAGATTTTATTTTGTTTTGAGACAGGCACTTGCTAAATTGCCCAGTGTGGCCTCAAACTCGAGATCCTCCTGCCTCTGCCGACCCTGTGTAGCTGAGACTATGTGTGTGACAGTTAAAGAAGTTTTCTAATACAGTCATCCGGGCAGGGAGAGGTGTGGATGGCAAAGGAATAATCGGTGCAAATTCGCAGTGTCCCCCACAGAGGCAGTGAGGTGTGCGAATGGGAAAGGGACCCGAGGGGCACAAAGGTGTCCTCAAAATCCTTTCTTTTAAATTCAGGGGCAAAGTGCGGGGGATTTAGCTCAGTGATTGTGCCGCCTGCCCGGCAAGCGGAAGGACCAGAGTTCGATCCCTGGTACCAAAAAAAAAAATTCAGGGGCAGGCAATAGAGTTTTAGATGGTTTTCTTTGAACTATGCATTCATTACTTGGGCGGTATACTTAAAAGCTTTAAAGATATTTTTAAGACAGGTGCTATGGGAGCTCCCGCTGTAACTGATGAGGAAAGAAGAAGCAGGCCCCAAACGCTCCTGTGGGTTTCCACATCCATCTAGCCAGAGAGAAGACATTTTAATATTTTTCACTCCACACCGGGGATTAAACCCAGTGAGCCAGGAGCTATGTCCCCCGCCCTTGTGTTATTTTATTTTATTTTATTTATTTATTTTTCCTTGTGTTATTTTAAATTTAATTAATTAATTTATATTGTGGTACTGGGAATTTAACCCAGGGACTTCTTGAGCTATGTCCTAGGCTCCCTCTTTTTATTAACTTTTAATTGCTCAGGTAACTTTTAATTGCTCAGACTGGGTTCAAACTTGTGATCTACCTTTCCTCAACTTCTGGGGTAGCTGGGATTATAGACTTGAGCCACTGCGGCTGGCTCTAATCAATGTACTTAATCTGAAAAACAAAATCTTTTGAACATTTGATTAAATTATTTATTTTATGCATATCCATGAACATTGTAAATCTTCCCATAAAGTTGTTATTTTTGTACTAGAGATTGAACCCAGGGCCGTTTTACCAGTGAGCTACAACCCCAGTAGCCCTTTTATTCTGAGACAGTGTCTTGCTAGGTTGCCCAGGCTGGCTTTGAACATGGAATCCTATCTCAGCCTCCTGAGTAGCTGGTAATAACCACCTCCAGAAAGTTTTTTGCTTTTTTTCCCCCTAGATTTATTTTACTCCTAATACAGTATCTTACAGTTTTTATGGCTGGTTAAATTTTTAAGTTAATTTTTAAGTTTACTTTTAGCGTTGGTGTATAGTAATGCAGTGGGCCTGAATCCCAGCACTTTGGAAGGCTGAGGCACCAGGATTATAAGTTTCATGCAGCTTAGGGAATTTAGAAATTTAGGAGACTGTCTAAAATTAAAAAGGAGGGGGCTGGGGATGTAGCTCAGTGCAGAGGCCCTGGGTTCAATCACCAGTAATATACCACACACACACATACACACACACACACACACACACACACAGAGTGCAGTGGAGTTTATTGTTTTTGTTTTTTGAGACAGGGTCTTACTATGTAGTCCAGGTTTGCCTTGAACTCACTCTGTAGCCCAGACTGGCGATCCTCCTGCCTCAACCTCCTGAGTTCTGGGATTCCAGATATGTGTCACCACACCTGGTTTTTTCTTAGGAAGTTTTGAACCATGGTCTGCATTTTCACTGTGCACTGGGCCTCACAGTTTTCTGGTAGGAATTCTTTTGATGAAGCTACTTCCAGTCTATTGCTGGTTCACTGCATTTTTTTCCCTTAGTATAGATGGGCATTGAGATGATCCTGAGTTCTCTCTTTTAATTAATGTGGAAAATCACACCAACAGACTTAGTAATGACAGATTATCCCAGCATCCATAGCCCAAACCCAACTTGGCAATAATGTTATTTTTTTCTTTTTAATTTTTTTTTCTTTTGTCTTTGCAATCTTGGAGATCAAACTTAGGCTCTGGTGCATTCTAGGGAAATGCTCTGCTACTAAGCTACACTCTCAGCCCCTATGATGGTTTCTTTTTGCTACCAGGGATCGAACTCAGGACCTTGCACTTGTGAGGCAGGCAGTGGAACCACTGAGCTAAATCCCTGGCCCTCTATGATGTACTTTTATTGGATTTTTGTTTGTTTGGTTTTTTTGGTACCGGGGATCGAACTCGGGTCTTTGCACTTGCACAGCAGGCGGCGAAACCACTGAGCTAAATCCCCGGCCCTGGATTTTATTTTTTTTAGAACAGTTTTAATTGTATAGAAAAGTTGTGAAGATAGTTCAGTGTTTCCAGTCAGCCTAGGGTTCTTTTGCTCAATTCAGATGGAAATCGTGAATCACAAAGTGCAGCTCTGCTACCAGTCTTGGTAATTGTGGGAGCCAGAGAGAAGCTGCTGGTCTCTGACACTGCTGACTGCTGCCTTTTAGAGCTCTTCAGAGTTAATAGTGTTTGTCAGTCTTTCCTTGGGAAAGACCACTCTGTCCACACTACTCACAATAAAAATCCTAAATAGGTTTACAGGCCTTTTAGTTTAGTGAGTTTCTTGTAACAGAGCCTGTACTGCAGCACACAGGGATCGGTACACAGGATGGAGCCCTGGAATAAAACCTGAGAAGTGGCTAGAGAGCGCTGCTTAGATAGTGGCTGCAGGCCTGTTTCAGGAAGGGCAGGGCTGAAAGCTTGCTATGAATGTTGATGTCTTAGTTACTTTTCTCTCCTTGCTGAGACAAAATACCTGACACCCAAAGTTAAAGGGGGAAAGGTTTATTTGGGTTACAGTTCATAGAGGTTTCAGTCTATAATTGGCTGGCTCCAAGGCAGGGTGGCAGAGGAACAACAGTTCATGGTGGTGGAAGACAGTAAAAGCAACAAGGGGCCTTAAAAGTGTCTTTCTGCCCCTTTTATCCCATCCAGACTACTGGGATTAGGGCAATACCAAACCAATCACTCACGTGTAGTGGTTTAGTAATCACATACCCTTAATCCCAGCATCACACACTCTAGATTCAGCCACCTCTGAAAAAGTAAGCCCTACCTCATCCACATGAGGCTTTAGGGGGGATATCTAAACATAAGTCATAACTGTTGGGTATGCAAATAAAGGGCCCAGATCCCTCCCTTCCAGACCTTAGCTGCTCCAGGGTGCCATCTCCCTTCTTCCAAATGGCAACACCACTGGCTGAAGTGGTGGGAGTGAGGGAGGGCACCGTGCTGACTGTCTGGAGAATGGTGCTTTGATAGCCAGGGAGGACACTAAAGCAGACTGTCCCAGACCATTGTCTGTGTGAGGAGGGAGCAAAGGGAGGCGAGGGACAGGGGCCTGACAGCCACTGGCCAACCCATATCCTCCCTCCAGCCAGCTCTGGAAAATTAGAGGCAGGCACTTCTCATATCCATCCCACACCCATTCGCCCCTAGGATTGAGTGGACCAGTAACAATATATTGTCCAAAATGTCCAGTCTCTAACAACAACAAAAAATTATGAGACATATAAAGAAATAAGAAAGTCTGACATATGCTGAGAAAAAAATCAGACAACAAAGTTGGCCTGTGAAAATGACCAGATGGCAGATTTAACAGGCAAATCCTTCAACATAGCCATTATAAATAAATTCAAGGAGCCAAAGGAAACTATAAATAAAGAAAAGGATGGTGTAAGGATAATGTCACACCCAAAATAGAATACAAATGAAGAGATAGAAAATATTCTTTGTTTGTTTCTTTTGTTTTGGTACCAGGGATAAAACTTAGGACCTTGTGCTTTCGAGGTAGGCAGTGGAACCATTGAGCTAAATCCCTGGGCCCTAGAAATTAATTTTTAATAAAGGACCCAGGCTGGAGATTTAACTCAGTGGTTCTAGTGCCTGCCTCACAAGTGGAAGGACCTGAGTTTGATCCCTGGTACCAAAATAAATAACTAAATAACTAAATAACTAAATAGGACCCAATAAAAATGCTAGAATTGAGAAGTACAATCATTGAAATGAACACTAATCTAGATAGTCCTAACAGTAGATATGAACTGGGACAAGAAAGAATTAGTAAATTTGAAGAGAGATTGATAAGAGATGATGTACAGAAAGAAGAGAAACAAAGAACAGAAAGAGGGCCCGGGATTTAGCTCAGTGGTTCTGGCACCTGCCTCGAAAGCGCAAAGTCCCAAGTTTGATCCTCAGTACCAAAAAAAAAAAAAAAAGAACAGAAAGAAGGTAAAATGATGAAAAACTAACAGCCTCAAAGAAATGTAGGGTAGCATTAAATATAGCAACATATGTGTGATGAAAGTACCAGTGTTGTGGGAATCCAGGAGACTGGAGAGACCCACAGATGGAAACAGGAGGACTTTATTTCAGGTTTAAAGTGTACAGCACCAGCTCAACAGACTCCTGTCCAAAGGAAGAGTGTTAAAGAGAAGTTCCAGCTTTTATATATTTTGTCCAAGGGGGTGGTTTTTCTAGTGATGTAGCAAGTGAGTTTACTGGAACAGGACAAAGGCAGACAGTTTTGTGACTTTGCCTTGAAAGAAGACAGTATCTTATGAATCATATGAGGAGAGAGTGTCATAAACTTTTTTACAGGATATAGTTGTCAATTTTAGCTGTACCAGAATAAGGAGTTACAGCTACAGGGAGAGAGGGGCCAGGGGTCGGGGGGCACTGTCCAAGGCTGGAAAGGACTTATTTTTCTTAAGTCCTGCTTCACCAGAGAGAGGAGAGGAAAAGAGAGCAGAAAAAAAAATTCAAAGAAATAATAGATAAGAAATTCCCAAATTTACCATTAAATAGTCATCTACACTTCCAGGGAGACCTGTGAACCCCAAGTCAAATAAATGGAAAGAGAGCCACAGCCAGACACATCGTGGTAAAAATACTGAAAGCCAAAGACAAAGAGAAAATCTTGAAGCAGTAAGGGAAAAACAACTTGTCTGAAAGTCACCCAATAGAGGTTTACAGCTGACTTGTGGGAAGAAACAATGGAGGACCAAGGGCAGTGGGAGAACATACTTGGAGTGCTCAAAGGAAAATGCCAAGCACAATTGTAGATCTAGAAAATCCCTCTTGTAGAAATGCAGGTTAAGCCATGCATGGTGGCACATGCCTATAATCCCAGCACTCAGGAGGCTGAAGCAGGGGAATTGGTACATAGTAAGACCTGGAATTTTAAAAAATAAAAAAAGGAATGAATTTTTTTTGGTACCGAGAATCAAACTCAGAACCTTGTGCTTGCCAGGCAGGCATGGCACCACTGAGATATATCCCTGGCCCAGAAATGAGTATTTTATGATTAATAAAAATTGAGATCTGCTGAGCACAGTGGTACACACTTGTAATCCCAATACTTGGGAAACTAAGGAGGATTGTGAGTTCCTGGCCCACTTGGGCTATTGTAAGACCGAGGGCCTTACCAAACGCTCCAAGGAGCTGACTATAGTGAAGCACACCCAGGGATCCCAGTGGTGCCTCCCGAATGCAAGGCCAAGGGCCTTACCAAATGCTCCAAGGAGCTGAAGTGGAGCACACCCGATGATCCCAGCAGTGCCTTCAGAATGTAAGACCAAGGCCTTACCAAACGCTCCAAGGAGCTAGCTACAGCGAGGACCACCCGGGAAGGAACACACCGGCCATGTTGGAAAACAGACCTTTATTAGTCTGGCCAGACGGCACTCCCGAAGCAAAATAGCTCAGAGAGGCACCTGGCTCAGAGTCCGAGGTTGTTTTATAGGGGGTTAAGGGGGGGCGTTTAACATGTGGATTCACAGAAAAAAAAAAAATAAAAGAACAAAGGTTAGTGGCTCATTGTCACATGCTGATGTTCAGCAGACATCCTGACTGACAGTTATGACCACCCTGTTTACAGATTGTCCTATAGATACTGGGCCCCGGGACATTTGGATTTAGGGCAAACAGATGGCTGAGTAACCTCGCCCTATTACTGATTGTCCATTGTCCAGAGGCAAACACACTCCAACCATCAAATTTACAACAGAATCTAGGGGAGTAATTAACTTTTGAATCACACAGTCCCACACTATAATAGTGCATTTGAGGACAGACTGAGCTACGGAATGAGACCCTTCCAGAATAAAAACAAAAACAATAAAAACTGAGACCCATCTTTCAAGAAATACTGGACTGAGGATGTAGCTAAGTGGTTAGAGCACTTGCCTAATAGATACCTGGGTTTGATCCCCAATACCTGCAAAAAAAACACCAAAAGAAGTTCATCAGGTTGGAATTGAAAGCAAGTGACCTCAGATGATAGTCTGAGCCCACTTAAAAAAGACAAAGTATCAGTAAAGATAATTTTGTAATGATAAAAGGCACTATAAATGTGTTTGTGCTCCTTTCTTCTTTTAACTGATTTAAAAAACAAGCCAAACGCTGGAGATGTAGCTCAGTGGCACTGCCACCTGCCTGGCAAGCACAAGGTCCTGAGTTTGATTCCCAGTACTGGAAAAACAAAAACAAAATAAAAAAGCCAGGTACGGTGGTGCACACCTGTAATCCCAGCACTCTGGGAGGCTCAGGCAGGAAGGTTGCAAGTTCAAACCCAGCCTGGGGAACCTAGCAACTTGTAGGAAACAGGGAAAGGGGACGTTACTAGAACCTTTGCAGTAAGTCCTAGTCTCCTGCGAGCCATGGCAGCACAAGGCAAATTAATTTATTAGATAAGATAGAAAAATGAGACAGAGAAGAAGCTGAGCTTTTGGGCCTGATCAATGCTGCTCTGGGCTGGAAAGACAAACCCTCCCCCCGCCTCCCACACACACCTTTATTCAGTCCATCAGGAGAAACAAAAGTAACAGGTGACTCAGGGCAGATAGTTCAGTACCTAGTAACAAATGTAAAAGGTGACTCAGAGCAGTGGCATGAAAATCCTAGAACACTGAGGAACTATTCAGATGAAGATTTTGTTCCTCCCCAGGATGTCTTCAGTGGTGTAATCCTGCCCTGGAGCATCACAGCATGGCCCAACCCTTGAGGTCTTAGCTTTGTCCAGAGGTGAAACTGGAGTTACGTCTTGACTTACTGTACCTGCCCTGTTGGCAGGAAAGCTAGGCCCTAATCATGATTTAATTGTGAAATGATTTTTGCCCAAAATTATGTAGACTTGTTCCTGACAGCAACTTAATGAGACCTCTCTCCAAAAAAAAAAAAAAAAAAGTGGGTTGAAGATGCTTCTCAGTGTGAAGGTTCAATCCCCAGTTCTGCAAAAGCAAAAGCAAAAACCCAGAACTGTATAAACTAATACAATATAGAGGAGGCTGAGCTTAGTGTGTAAAACATGCTTAGAATGCATGAGGCCATGGATTAAAAAATAATAAATTGGGGCTGGGGATTTAGCTCAGTGGTTCTGGCACATGCCTTGCAAGCTCCAGGTCCTGAGTTCGATCCCCGGTACCAAAATAAATAAATTTTAAAAAATAAATTTAATCCACAATAATTGATAAAGTATTTATTAAATACTAAATAATAAAGTATTGTAGAGCCTATAACATAGAAATATATTTGCCAGTAACAGCATAAAGGCAGTGTATAGGAGCCAAGCTGTATCGAGCTAAAGAAATGTCTCCAGGTGGTAACTCATATTCATAAGAATAAATTAAAAATTCCAGAAATGATAAATAAGATGAATGTAATGAAATGGTAAATATACTGCTCCCCTTCCCTAGTTCCATAAAAAGACATAAACTTCTATGAAGTAATAATAGCCATGTGTTGGGCCAGGGATGTAGCTCAGTGGCGCCCGCACCTACCTGGCAAACGCAAGGTCCTGAGTTTGATCCCTAGTTCCATAAAAAAAAAACCAAAACAAAAAACTAGTATGATAGAGAGATGAGCCAGGCAAAAATATTATAGGCAGTCAGATGAGAAGGCCAGGGCAAAGGTGAAACAAACCACAGCACCACCTCAATTAGATTTCCTGGCTGTATGCATAGAAAGGGACAGGCCACCCGAAGCCAAGGGGATTTGCAGGAAGGTTATTGGGGGCTCTTGGTATTGTAGACAGCTAAGTTAGTTATAGATATTACAGCTGGCTGTACAGGGCTGGGCCTTTAGCAGAGGACAGTTGCGGCCCAAGGCATATTCACTGAAGGCCAGAATTGTAAAAGGAGAGAAACTACACACCCTTGTCCTTCCCCTGGGGATAAATAGCAGTGATTGATGTTCTAAATAGGTATCATTCACCTGGGTGGGGGGTCAGGGTTTTAACCCAGCCTCTCCAGGAAATATCCCTGATCCCCAGCCTTACTGAAAATCCTTGTACGCTTGCTACTGACTTGCTTCCCAGTTGGACCACCATTACCTGAGTGACTATACTTGTAACCTTGTTGGACGTTCATGGCTGTGGCCCACGTTGTACCCACGTGAGTTTCACCCCATAAAACTTCTCTGTAAAGTGGGGTCTTTGGCCACCCGCTTGGGACCCCTCCTCCCCTCAGGAGCTTTCTTATCAATAAATATCTTCCTACTTTTAACCTCCATCTTCCTAGCACTCATTCCTGGATTTCTAGAGAACAAGAACTCATATCATTACAGTTAACAGGTTGGGAGATACAACATTTCATATTTCACCTTTCCCTCAACCCTAGCACTGTGTTATTGATAACACTCGGAGATGCAATCTGTATACCAATATTACTACAAAAGGTGGGAGGGAATAGACCTATAGGCGTCACACTTACATTTCACTGGAACCAAGTTAGTGTAAATCTGAGGCTATGAAAAATTAAGATGTTTATGGTTAGCCCTTGGGCAATCCCTAAGAAAATGTATTTAAAAATTGTTTGGGGCCGGGGATTTAGCTCAGTGGTTCCGCTGCCTGCCTCGCAAGAGGAAGGACCCGAGTTTGATCCCCGGTACCAAAAAAAAAAATTTGTTACAGGCACACACCTGTAACTCCTAGCCATTCATGAGGGAGGCCAAGGCAGGACTATAAGTTTGAGGCCAGCCTGGGCAACTCAGTGAGACCTTGTCTCAAAACAGAAAACACTGTAAGAGCTGGGGATATACCTCTGTGTTAGAGGGGCCTTGAATTCAACCCGCAGCACCACACGCATGCACACATACACAGTATTAGGACTGAGAGTGCGGTCTGATGATAGAGCCGTTGCTCAGCATGCAGCGGGCCCCTGCATTCAATCCCCATTACTGGGAGTGGGGTGAGATAAAATTGGACCTCTCAAAATGTTGGAACTTGGGCTGGGGATTTAGTTCAGTGGTTACCCCACCCGCTTTGCAAGCGCAAGAACCCGAGTTCAATCCCCGGTACCAAAAAAAAAAAAGTTGGAACTCATGCCTCAAATGACACTATCAAAAAATGCAAAGATGAGTGAGGCTCAGGGATTGATCCCAGCACTTCAAAGAAGAAAAGGGGACGGGCAAACAGTGACAGGGATGCAGATCCCTGGTTGCTCCAGAGCCTGAGGATTGGATTGTCAGAGGCCTTCCATGTCCTGTGACATGGGGATTGTCACTCTGACCCTCGTCTCTGGTGTGAGGTTATTCTTGGTCTGGAAATTCAGTATCCTGTGCTTAATTTCCGAGTGACCTCTAACGGGATCCTGGGTAAGGAGAAGGGACCCAAGTGCCCCTTTCTCCCTGGCTTGCTCCCTGCACTCCTCTGCCCCTTGTCTCTGCTTGTCTCCCCAGGGTCTGTGTCAAGAACGCCTCTTGAGGAGGATCTTGGGGCAGCTGAGGCCAGATACTTAAGCAGTTCAGAGAATTCTGGAGGCTAAAGGACAGAGTTAGACCCCTTCACCCCCCATCCTGGTGCTGGGGCTTGAACCCATGACCTTGATCATGGTAGCTGCAAGGCAAATGCTCTACTCCTGAGCTCTACTCACAGAGTAAGTGTTTTTCTTTTTTGATTTAGGTAAGGCCTCGCTACTATGTAGTTCAGGCTGACCTTGAAGTCACTAGCCCAGGCTGGTCTAGAACTCGTGGTGATCCTCACCCCAGCCTCCCAGCTGCTGGGATTACAGGCGTGCCCCACCTCCCCGGCTAGAGTAAGGTCTTTTGGTTTGGCTCTGGTATCTCGAGCAAGCATCACACCACTCCGAGCCTCAGAGCCTGTTTCCCCGGGTGTTCATGGATCTTTCCGAGCAGCCAGTGCAGAAGCTTCGACAGGAAGACAGCACGTGGTAGCAACACCCCAAGGGAGGCTTAGGCCATTGCTGGGCAGGGCCAAAGGCAGGCCAGGGTGGGGTCGAGAGGGTGCCCGGCCCTCTCCACTGTGGCTGCCACCAGGACGGGTGGCTACTGCCAGGGCTGGCACTGGGTGGGCGGAGCGCAGGCGGCCGGCCCGGCCAGGTTTGGGGGATTGGACGGAAGGCGGGGCAGGAAGGCGCCAGCGGACCCGTCCGCGTGGTCCTTGTCCCCAGCGCCCTGCAGAGGACACGTGCGGCGGCTTGTCCCGCCGTTGTCACCGCAGCTCCCGTCGTAGCCCCTCCTCCGACCCAGGACCCCCGCCCCCTTATCCCCAGGCCCATTGCCAGCCGGCTGAGTCCGCTCCGCCTGCTCACCGCTGTCGTCTCTGTGTCGCCCCCTCCAGGCCTGCTGCTCCCCGGGCCTGCGATTCCCGCCCCGACCCCGACCTCGCCCTCGCCAGGGAGATGCAGCCCTCAGGCCGGACGGCTGCCCAGGAGGCCACGGGCCGCGACGTGCTGGCCGCCGACCTGCGCTGCAGTCTCTTTGCCGCCGCGCTGCGCAGCTACAAGCGCGACTCGATGCTGCGGCCCTTCCCTGCCGCCTACGCCCGCGGCGACTGCAAGGACTTCGAGGCCCTGGTGAGTCTGCCCCGTGGCCCCGGCCGACCCTAAGTCCCGGGCCAGGTAGCTGGGGAACTACTGGTGTTGGCAAACACGCCAAGCCCCGGATCTTCCATCCCCAGCCTGGCTTCCGAGAGGGTTCCTACCAGCTAAGAATTTAACTCCTCTAACAGCCTAGTGTTGATACACTCACTTCACCTGTGTGTGGCGGCTTCCTGTGTCAATGACGGGTGACTCTTAGGAGTGAAGTGACGAATTTAATAGTCGGATCGTCCTCCACAAAAATTTCAAGCTGGAAAAAAAAATTTCTAGCCAGGAGTGGTGACACACATCTGTAATCCTAGCACTTAGGAAGCTGAGGCAGGAGGATCCCAGTGATTTTTCAGGCAGCCTGGGCTAAACATTGAGTTCAAGGCCAGCCTGAACTACATAACTCTGTCTCAAAACCAAACAAAATTTCAGTCATGACCAGTGATGGGGTGTTGATCTGAACTAGCTATTTGCCTAGACAGGAAGTTATCTAGGCCTTCACAAATAATGGGACACCAAAAGTCACTAAAGCATCCAGACTTTGACCTTAAGATGAGGTAACATGTGGTCAGTACTTTTATAAACTATAACACACAGCAGGCATGTGACCCGCTACTTCTCTGCTGATTCACAAGACTTTTAATTTCTTTTTTGGTACAGGGGATTGAACTTGGGACCTTTCACTTTTGAGGCAGGTGGTAGAACCACTGAGCTAGATCCCCAGCCAACTTTTAATATCTTATAGAGTTCATGTTAGGGTCAGCCTTCCAGATCTCAGTTACCTTTGTCATCCAAATCTTTGAGATTACCTAGAAAAAATATAATTTACCAAAACTGATCGAATTAAGTAGAACATCAAGGGTCAGGGACATAGCTCAGTGGTTCCTGTGCCTGCCTGGCAAGCACAAGGTCCTGAATACAAAAAAAAAAAGAACATCAAAGTAGCTGTATCATTAAAGACTTTGAATTAGTAGTCAAAGATTTTTTCCTGCAACGCCCCCCACCCCAGGCCGGGGATTTAGCTCAGTGGTGCCTCTGCCTGCCTCCCAAGCGCAAGGTCCTGAGTTCGATTCCGGTACCAAACAAACAAAAAAACCCCCAAATCCCCCTGGGCTTGTTGGCTTCTGTGCTGAGTCTGCCAGTCACAGAAGGAATAAGTGATTTCACATTTGTACAAATTCTTCCAAAGTATTGAAAAAGAGACTGGCATGACCTTGATGCTAAATCTGAGAAGGTTGATACAAGAAAAGAAAATTGGAGACTGATGTCATTCATGAGTATAAATGCAAAAATTCTTTTCAAAATATTACAGTAGGATCTAAAATCAATGAGTATGGGCCGGCAATTTAGCTCAGTGGTTTTGCTGCCTGCCTTGCAAGTGCAAGGACCCGAGTTCAATCCCTGGTACCAAAAAAAAAAAAAAAAAAAAAGAAATAAAATTAAAAAGCTTCTTTTAAAAATATAGACACTAGGGCCAGGGATTTAGCTCAGTGGTTCTGCCGCGTGCCTCGCAAGTGTAAGGTCCTGAGTTCGATCCCCGGTACCAAAAAAATAAATATATATATTTTTTTTGGTACCGGGGATCGAACTCAGGTCCTTCTACTTGCGAGGCAGGCAGTGGAACCACTGAGCTAAATCCCTGGCCCAAAAAATAAATAAATAAAAATAAAATCAATGAGTAAAAAAATGGTAATTCCATAGCCAGGTGTGATGATGCACAACTGTGATCCCAGCACTTTGGGAGCGTGAGGCAGGAGGATTGCAAGTTCAAGTCCCGCCTGGGCAATTTATCAAGACTCTGTCTCAGAAAAGGGCTGGGGATGTAGCTCAGAGCAAAGGCCCTGGAAACAAAAAAGGGGTGGGGATAATTTCTTTTGACCAAGTTGTATTTATTCCAGGAATGCAAAATTAGTGCAACATTAGGAAGTCACTTAATGTCATGAACCCCATCAACAAATGAGATGTTCGGTGTCAACAGATGTTCAGCATCATCTCTAATATCACCAGTGTGGGGTTCTGTCTTTGCTATTATTCCTAGGAGGTTGAGGGGCAAACAGAGGCTGAGCCTCCTGGGCCCACCTGGTGCAGTCTAGCCCTGTACTGAGGATGCCTCAGTCCTGGACCCCCAGGCCTCTCAGGGTCCCAGAAGTTGACATCAGGAAGTTAAGCTGACTAACCTCCTGTATGGCTTGTCCTACAAGCTCTGATAATTGGCGTAGGGAGTTGATAATATCAGAAGCTGGGGACAAAACTTCCTTCAGTTTTGGCAACAGATATTTATGGAGCTGCTATGACAGCCCAGCTGCTGAGGATGGAGAGTTAAAGACCACATAGAGGTGACAAGAGGGCTGAGCTCATTGGGAGTGGGTTGTGAGCCACTACCTCTACCAACCTCTTGCCTTGATGTTTAGATTTTTTACCCTCTGGGAGGGGAGGGCATTGGTGATGTTCTGAAAGTGCACTTCTGAAAGACCCCTGTGGTGGTGATATAGGGGGAAGAGATGTAACTCCCAAACCTACTAGATATCCAAACGCGAGTGTGTTCTCTAAAATCCAACAATGAATTCTAGGAACAACAGAGGTTAAGAGTAGGAAAAATTTATTGAGAGAAAGAAAGCTTCTGTCTAAGATAGACAGAAGGGGGACTGGAAAGTTTGTTGCCCGCCCACCTCACTTTTCAAAGATGTTTTATACAGCAAAGCCATGTGGTGAGGTGGGTATAAAGTGGGACAAAACTAGAAAACACCAATGGTGGTCATGCAGTGGGACAAAACCATGACCAACCAAGAAGATTACAAGTACAGTCACCCAGGTAATATTGATTAAATGGGGATCAAATGGGGCCGGGGATTTAGCTTAGTGGTTTTGCTGCCTGCTGTGCAAGCGCAAGGACCCGAGTTCAATCCCTGGTACCAAAAAAAAAAAAAAAAAATGGGGATCAAATGGGAAAACAAGTCACATACAAGGAATTTTCCATTTATATATTTATTTTGGTACCAGGGATTGAACTCGGAACCTGGTGCTTGTGAGGCAGGCGCCTGAACCACTGAGCTAAATCCTGGGCCCCTGAATTTTCCATTTAGAATATCAATCACTGGTGTCTATCCCCAGCAGAAGTAGTGCCTCCTCTTTTTATAATGCTAACCAATGAATGTTCCTCAGTTCTCCATGTTGGCTCCTGGAGTGCTGGCACCTTAAGGGAAGCCCTAACTGCCTATAAGATATTTAATTAACTTAACTATCTATCGACAATAGTGGCAGAGTAGGAGGGTGCTGTTCAGGAGTAGATGGAGGTGAGAGATTGGGGTTGGGGAGATCAAACTCACCGATGATGACGCCCCACAAGGAGGTTGATTTTTACCTTCAAGTGGACTAGAATGCTCAACATATTTGCTTCCTGCCCAAGGTCTTTGTGGCATACCAAATTGGCTTTATTTGATGAATATGGCCTACATACACAGGGAACTGAGGAATTCTTTTGATTTGTTCATGCTATATCAACATTTCTTTAATGCAGAATATTTATTGGTACATTTTAGGCATTCAACATTTATTTTTAATTATACAAGTCATAGGTCTGGGGATTTAGCTCAGTGGTTCCTCCACCTGCCTCCACAAGTGCAAGGTCCCAAGTTCGATCCCCCATGCCAAAAAAAAACTATACAAGTCATGTTGAATAGTATTGTTATAAGAAAGCCAAGATAGCAGTAAGGTAAAAGTGCCCCTGATGGTTGGGCATGTAATCCCAGCTATTCAGGAGGCTGAGGCAGGAAGATCACCAGTTTGAGGCCAACTTGAGTGACTTAGGGAGACCCTGTCTCAAAATAAAGTGAAAAAGCCTGGGAATGTAACTAGTGGTAGCCATTGATAGAGCTCACCCCATCTCACAACTCTCTCAAAGGTACCAGTTGCTGTCAGTTTGGGGCATCCCCTTCCCTTGTACCCATAAACCCCTGGGAGACCATCAGAGCTCTCGTAGTCCCAAACAGCCCCCTCCTTTATAGGGACAAGTCACCCTGCACATGGGACTCGTTGTGCCAGTCCCAGTCAGTCACCCGTTCTCTTGAGGGCTGCTGGAGGAACACAGGCAGATTCTAACCATCTAGTCTGGTGTCGCATTTCCTGTTGGGAGAACTGCCCAGGCTGCAGATTCTTGGCTGCCTGTGGCCATGGCTGTAATTAGCAGTTTCCCAGAGAAGGCTGCTCACCCGGTGGGGACACCACCTCTGGGGAGTGCTCATTTTAGTTTTCATTTGTTCTGTTCTGTTCCTTTTGCGGTACTAGGGATTGAACCCAGAGGCTTGTGCATGCGAGGGAAGTGATGTGCCTTTGAGTTATATCCCCGGTCCATCCATCTGTCCATTCTCCCTTCCTTCTTTTCTTTCTTTTTTTTTTTTTTGCTTAAATTCTTTTATTGGTGCATTCTAGGTATACAGTACATGTACATTTATCATTGGGTGTTTGTACCTGTACATGATGTATCTTGGTTCTTATTTTTTCCCCATTACCTGTGCTCCCTCCCCCCCTTCCCTATTTACAAAGACTTTGTTTCCATTTTTTCCTTTTCTTATAATTTTTCCTTTCCCTTCTTTCCTTTCCCCTTCCCCTCCCACTTTCCCTACCCCTTTGGACCTTTTCTTCCTATTTCAAATTATCAATTATTTGTTTTAATCATTTTAATCCTTATTTACACTTTCAGTTTCTCACACCAGAGAAACTATTCAGTATTCACACAAGTGTGTCCTATTTATTTCACTTAAGAGTATGGCCTCAATGTGCATCCATTTAGCTATAAATAAATGACTCTAGTTTTTCGTTCTTTATGGCTGAGTAGTACTCCATTTTATTAAAAAACCCCACATCTTCTTTATCCAGTTTCCAGTTGATGGGGACTTGGACTGTTTCCAAGCTTTAGCTATTACAAACTGTGCCACTATAAACATGAGTGCACATATATTGCTGTGGTATGATTCTTTTAGTTCTTTTGGGAAGATCCCCAGCAGGGGAATAGCTGGGTCAAATGGGACCTCTAGTCCTGTTCTTTGAGGTGTCTCCATACTGACTTCCACAGTGGTTTCACCAGTCTCCATCTTTTCTTTCATACTGGGGATTTGAACCCAGAGCCACATCCCCACCCTATTTTTATTTTTTACTTTGAAACAGGGTCTCTTTAAATTGCCCAGGCGGGACTAGAACTTGTGTTTCTCTTGCCTTAGCCTTCTAGAGTGCTGGGATTATAGGCGTGGGGCATTTTGCTCTGTTAGGTTTTGTTTTGTCCCAAATCCTATGAGTTACTCTCATGAGGCATAAAGATTAGCATCTGGACCTGTATCTGACTCAAAGGTGGACTTCTTGTTTCTGTTTTTCTTTTTCTTTTTTTTTTTTTTTTCTGGTACCAGGGTTTGAACTCAAGACCTTGCTTGCTTGTGAGGCAGGTATGGTGCCACTGAGCTACATCCCCGGCCCTCTCTTTTGTTTTGTTTGGGTACTGGAGGATAAACCCAGGGCCCCATGCATGCTCAGCACATGCTGTGCTGCTGAGCTGCCCTTCCAGCCCCTCACAGGCCAACTTTTAAAGAAAATGGAGCTCAGTCCCTTCTGGATCATTTTGTGGTTACCTGAAGAAGGAAACAAATATAAAAGTCTTTCATTTGTTTAGCCAAAAGCACTTGGAAGTAACGTGAGAGTTTTATTTCTTCTAGCCATTTAAATTTGTTTTTCTCCACACTACACGGAGTTAGCACACACATGTAACGTGTGTCCTGGTTTCCAGACACGAGAGCTCTCACTTGAATTACTTTATTGGCCCTTGCTTTCCTGGGACTATTCCCTCCTAAACTGATCCCTCAGCTTCAGGGAGGGTCAGGGCTTCTCTCCTCACCGTTCCGAGTCTTTGATCAGCTCTGAGGACCTTGTTTTGATAGTTTTTCTGTGCTGAGTCCTCTCTTTGATTTTACCCCGGGAGCTCTCTGTATCCCCAGTGTCTGGCCTGGGATGTTTGAGAAATCAGGTGAAGTAGGGTTTCTGACCTTGTTCTTTGGCTCAAGGGTTGGATAAGCTCTGTCCCTGAACTGAGCTTTTCTCCACGGAACTCTCATGATCTTCCTAAGCGCTCAGTGTTGTAGCTTCCATCATTGTCCTCGTCAGTATCAGCCTGTCAGTAGGTGTGGGGTGGCATGGCATTCTTCTGCTCACACATGTTAGGCTTTGAACAACTCCTGGGTGGTGCCAGTGTGGAGAACTGTTACCAATTCTGACCCTAATCTGGGTCCTTTTTTCGTCCCCAGATTGTGGAACCAATATAAGACTGAGCACCGCTGAGTGTGGTGCTGCATACCTGACATCCCAGCAATCTGGAAGGCTGAGGCAGGATAATCAAAAGGGCAATTTAATGAGACCCTATCAAAAAATTTTTAAAAAGGGCCGGAGATGTAGCTTAGTGCAAAGGCTCTGGGTTCAACCCCCAGTACCACCACCAAAAGAGAGAGAGACATGATTGCTCTTATCTACTGAGGCTCTGCTGGAATCAAAGTGACCACAGGTTCAGGGCCATGACTAGAGTCCCATTCCAGGGGCTAACAGCTGCCAGTTGAATCTCCCTGCCAATTTCTTTTTCTTTTTCTTTTTTTGGTGCCAGGGATCAAACTCAGGACCTTGTGCTTGCAAGGCAGGCGGGGGCACCGCTGAGCTAAATCCTCAGCCCCATCCCTGCCAATTTCTTAACTCGGTGTCCTCAGCTGTACAGGAAGATGAGACAGGTTAGGTAAATTTAGGGCTAATAAACCTTGTATTACCAGTTTTCAGATGGACGCTCCCTAAGTGATCAACTTGCTGACATGCAGACTGAGCGGTGATCTGACCCACAGATTTAACAGGATGCAGATACAAGATGAATGCAGGGATGGATGTCAAGCTTTGAGTTCCCTGTCGGCATCTGAAGGCTCAGGTGAAGAGTCACTGCTCTTGGCAAAAGCAGCTTTGAAGTCCCCAACTGCCTCAGAATGAAACACACAGCAGTCTTTTAATGAGTAACCATTTAGGCCCAGGACTGTGTTTGTCCTTGTCCCTGTGTCGTGGTCCCAACAGTTTTCTCATCGAGTTTAGTTTTGGAGATGCTATGGCCAGGACACCCTGGCTTTCATGATGTGCCTTTAATTAAAAAACATTTTTTGACACTGAAAATTGAGCCCAGGATCTTTGCACCGAGCTTCACCCCCAGTCCTTTTTTTTTTTCATTTTGAGAGAAGTTTTGCTAAATTGACAAGGCTAGGCTCAAACCTGTGATCCTCCTGCCTCAGCTCCCAGACTGCTGAGATTAGAGGTATGTGCCACCATGCCCAGCTGATACACCTAGTTTTTGAGGTTAAGATTGTAAGATGCGGAGGGTAGGGAAGAATATGTGCCATGGTTTTAATAGCATACAGGCCCTGAGTTAAGGGTCAAGAGTGCACCTGTCCTCTGTCTCCTTGTGCTGTGTCGAAAACCCTTCCCTTTGCCTCCTCCCCGCTCCCACCCAGTTCCGGGCAACCCCTTCCACTATCCTGAGCTGTGCTCTAGAGCTCTTGCTCACCTGGACACTTTCTGTCCCCTGCCCCATACATGACACAGTTCTCCCTGTGACAGACAGGCTTAGGTGCAGCCAGTTGCTGTCGTGGTTGTGTTACCTGGGAAGCGGAGTTCGAACTCCAGCCACACTTGGTCAATCTCCCGAGCAGCTCTTCGAGTCCGGCCTGCGTGCTGCTTCGGACTGAAGTTCTCAGGTCATCTTTGAATTTGTCCCTTCATTTGCTAGGAGAGCTTGGCTTCCTATATCCCTACCCTGCCACTGAAGAGCTGGGTGACCCCAGATGAGATGCCTACCATTCCCAGCCTTGATGTCCTCACCTTTAAAATAGGTCATTACGAGATGACACACGCACAGGGTGGAGCCCTGTGCCTGGCACGTGTAAAGGCTCAGCAAACAGTGGCTGTGAACATCTTGCTCTGAAGTTTGTGCCAGGCTCCAGGCTGGTTGCCGGGGCTCCAGGAAAAGTGAAATGCAGTTGATCCTCAGGGAATGTTTGCCCCAACCAGATTTAAGGTGCCTCAGAGAGTCCCAGGAGCAACGTGGGACTCTGTCATCGTTGTTGAGCACAGGGATCATGGGTGGCCAGGGAAGGCTCAGGACAGAGACTTTGGGCTGGCCTTGAAGACTGGGATATCATGCTGGGCCGGTGCAGAAGTACAGAGGAGGGAAGACATAGGTTGGGGGTGGAGTGGGGGTTGATGGCAGGAATCCCTGTTAGGTCAGCAGCCAGACCAAGGCCTTAGTAAGGTATAGTTGTTAGTGTTTTGTTTCTTTTTTTGGTGGTGGTTCTGGGGATTGAACTCAGGGCTTTTGCTTTGAGCTACGTGTCTAGCCCTTTAGTTACTTTTTCCCCTTTTTAATTTTGAGACAGGGTCTTGCTAAGCCACTAAATTGCGAAGGCTGGGCTTGAACTTGTGATCCTCCTGCCTCAGCCTCCTGGAGTGGTGGGATTACAGGCATGCACCACTGCACCCAGGTTGCTCGATTTAACAAAAATATAGGCTATGTTGTTAAATTTGAATTTCAGATGAACAACAGGTTAATTTTCTTAGTATAAGAATGCCCCAGGGCTGGGGATGTAACTCTATGGCACCAAGCCTGCCTTGCAAGCACGAGATCCTGAGTTCGATCCCTGGCTCCAAAAAAAAAAAGAATGCCCTAAATATTGCATGGGTTATATGTATACTAAAAAAAATTGTCGTTTATCTGAAATTCACAGTTAAGTGGGCAGACTGTTTTGTCTGGCAACCCTACTCGTGAGTCTGGTCTGCAGAAGGTCCCACTGAGACGTAGACAGGGAAGGATCCTGCTGATATGAGCAGAGTAACATGAAAAGTGAAATGGGACATAAAGGAGGTCAGTCGAGGGGTTAAAGAGTGTGGGCAGAGGGGGGCCAGGGGGGTCCAGTTAAGGGTCCTCGGGTAACGCAGGACTCTGTGGGCAGGTGGTGGGGGAAGGGAGGCCTGGGTCCACCTGGGGTTGGGGAGGGTCTCCCACTTGACCACACTAGGTCCCTGCAGGGGCCTGGCTGGCTTGCTGTCCTCTGTGGGGGTCCCTGTGCCTGAGTCTGGACTGTGGCTAACGGCTATGGATCACACGTAGGATTTGAGAACAGGAGAAGCAGGTGCAGTCATGGTGGGAGAGCAGGCTTAGCTCTCATTCTGAGATAGCAAGTGTGGACCCAGAATAGAAGGAAGGGGCTGGGTGTGGTGGCTCATCCTGTAATCTCAGCACTCTGGGAGGCTGAGGCAGGAGGATCGAAAGTTTGAGCCCAGTGTGGGAAACTTAGTGGCTTATTCAGAACCTGTCTCAAGGGCCGGGGATTTAGCTCAGTGGTTCTGCTGCCTGCTTCAAAAGCACAAGGTCCCAAGTTTGGTCCCCGGTACCAAAAACAAACAAAAAAAAATCAAGAATTAGAACCTGCCTCAAAGTAAAAAATTTTAAAAAGGGCTGGGGATGCAGCTCAGTGCAAAGGCCCTGAGTTCAATCCTCAGTACTGCAAACAAAAAAAAAGGAAGGAAGAAAGGCGGGCAGGAGGAAAGGAAGAAATGGAAAGAAAGGAAGGCTGGGAAGACTGAGATGAGTCCCGAGCTGAGGACAGTACCTTCCTGTTGCTTTGAGCACTTGTTTAACTTGTTAGCCTTCAGTGGGACGCTGCAAAGCGGCTGGCTCTCATAGTACCTCACTATGTGTTTGAGGAAATTGAGACACAGGAGCCTGGCAGCACCCTCGAGATCTCCAACCCCGTGGGACACAAGAGCAAGGGTTCAGCCCTGGACTGTCAGTGTCCATTCCCTGGCTACCTGCTGTGCTTTCACACTTCCATGCCCCTGCCTGGCAGACGCAGGGCTTGGGGCACCTCCTTTGTGAAGTGGTTCTGACCCAACCCCTGTCCTACAGAACCTCCTACTCAACAGAAGTCTCACCCTGGCCTCTCGGTGATTTGTATCATCTCAGTCATGGCAATAATATTTTTAAGTCACAGTTACTTAGGCTCCCCTACCCCAGTTGGCTGGGGAACCTTTAAAAATCTCTAATGCTTACCCTACCCAGGGCCTTAACACAGAGTAGATGCCCAGTTAAGGGTCTCTGGGTAATGCAAGGACAAGACTGGGAACATGCAGCCTGCCCAGCCTGGGGGGGGTGAGGGAAGCAGGTGGAGAGGTAAACAAGGCATAGAACGCACCAGCTGATTCTCATGCTGAAGGCAAGGTTTGGCTAACCCTTTACCCAAGCTTGCATGTGTGCATGCTCAGCACCACCTGCAACAGGCTGCGGTCCTGCCCTCAGATGCAGTAATATTCTGTAGCTGTCATAACAGGGTAAAGACTAAACAAACCTCATATCAGCTCAGGTCAAGTTTTGGACCAAGTAAGATTTGTTTGTTTGTTTTTTAAAACAACACATCTTTCAGAGTTCAGAGCTTTCAGAGTTTGGTATTATTTAGAAAAGGAATCAATGGGCTGGGGATTTAGCTCAGTGGTTTCGCCGCCTGCCTCACAAGCGCAGGGTCCTGAGTTCAATCCTCGGTACCAAAAAAAAAAAAAAAAAAAAAAGAAAAAAGAAAAAAGAAAAGGAATCAAGAGAATCTTCCCCCATAGGAAATTCCTTGATATGGAAGGAGTGAAAATTGTCTGCCTCGCCACTAGAGGGCCCCTGGTCATCACTTTGTCAGGATCCTTGCTAATAAATGGTTTTCATCACCAGCTTGCAGATGCCAGCAAGTTGCCTAGCGTGAAAGAACTTCTCAAGTCCTCTGGAGAGGAAGACCAGTGGGCCTGGGACCTGGTGAGCTGGATTTTGACCTCCAAGGTCCTGACAGTCCACAGCGCAGGGAAGACAGAGGTGAGATTTTGGCTCACAGATTTCCTGGGGCCACAGGATCTGGGACAGCATGGGCCCCAGGGTCCCTGAGACCTCCCCACACACCAGAATGACCTGGGGAGATGGCTGAAAATGCATATTCCTGGACCTCACCCTCGGAGATCCTGATTTACTTTCTCTGTCAGTTAGTTTCTGCTGAACAACAGACCACCCCCGACATTGAGTGGCTTGAAATGGTAAAAGGAGAAACGCTGATTGTGTCTTGTAATTTTGTGGGTTGCTTGAGTGGTTGCCGTGGGCCGGGTGATCTAAGATAACCTCATTTACCTTTCTAAGGCTACAGCTGGGGTGGCTGCCCTTGTTGGGGGCCTTCCTTTTTGTGGCATTTTGCCAATTGTTGATACCGTTCTTCCTCCTGAAATTATTAAAGATGGAATGCAGAAATAGATGGGAAAGTGTTAGGAATATTGGAAGTGATTGCTGTTCAGAAGGTGTGGTTCATGCTTTTCAGCTTGCTGTAGGGAAAAATGGTGTTAGGGCAAAGCACTCTTGAGTCTTAGCTCTGAGTTTGCTTGTACATTAATGTCTCCGTCTTCATGAAACCTGTTGTTCTGGTGATCAGAGTCCATGGGAGTTGAACCCAAGGCTCTAGGAGGCCATTTTTGCAGCACATTTTACCAGCTTCCCAAATAAAATTTCAATTCCCTCGTATGTTTTCTTTCTTAATTAGTATATGTTTGCAAGACATAAGAGTTACATTCATCTTGGGGAACTGGCACATATACACATTGTATCTTAATCATTTTTGCTTCCCCTTTGCCTTCTTTATGTTTTCAAGTTTGAAAAAATCCAGCAGCTGACTGGTACTCCTCACACACCTGTCCCTGTCCCGGACTTCCTGTTTGAGATCGAGTACTTCAACCCAGCCAATGCCAAATTTTATGAGACCAAAGGAGAACGAGACCTAATCTATGCCTTCCATGGTAGCCGCCTAGAAAACTTCCATTCCATCATCCACAATGGCCTGCACTGCCACCTCAACAAGGTGGGGACCCTGCTGGAATGGGGGGCACAGGGTCGGGGTGAGCCAGGCTGTGGGGGTGGATAGGGGGATTGTAGAGTGGGGGCAGGTAGGTTTCCTAAGGCCTGGCTGCTCAGTGTGGCCTGTAGACTAATGGTGATCCCCCTGCTGAGGAGCCTGTGAAAATGCAGGATCTTGGGCCCAGCATTGACCTTCTGACTCCTTGATTCTCTTCAATTTGTTTCCCGTTACAGGGAAATTGAATCCAGGACCCTCACTACCTGCCCAGGTCTTTTTATATTTTATTTTATTTTATTTCCAGGATTGGGGATTGGACCCAGGGCCTTCCCACTAAGCTATATCCTCAACCCTTTTTGTTTTTTTATGTTTAGACAGGGTCTTGCTAAGTCTCTAAGCTGTCCAGGCTGGGTTCAAACTTGGAATCCTCCTGCCTCACAACCCAGAGTGCTGAGATTACAGGCGTGGGCCACCACACCCAGCTCCCACCTGCAGTGTGACAAGACCTCCAGGTATCCCTGTGCCTGAGAAGCATGGGTGGTTCCCACCCTTGCCTGCACATTTAGGTTACTGGGAGAGCTTTAAAAAAATAATCCCAGTGCCTCCCTTCATCCCAGACAATTAAATCAGACTCTCTGGGAACAGGACCCAGACATCAGTAAGCTTTACAAGCCCTCTAGTGATCCCATTGTGTGACCAGTTCTAGCAGCTCAGTGATGTCTGTGGACCAGCTACATCTGTATCACTTGCAGTCTCCAGCCCACCACGGATCCCAGGTGCCCCACAGGCGTGCTGACTTCTGAGAAGCCCCTAGGGGACGCTCCAGAGTGTCAGCCAGGGAGAACTGAATGTGTGTAGCAGAGGCACTGAGGAGAGGGCCTCTCCCTTCCTCCCTGAGCTGTGTTCCTCTCATTTTTAGGAGTCACAAAGTGCCAGCCTTGCTTTTCTCTGCTGGCACTTTTTACCACTCAGTAAGGTGTAAGGAAGACTGGGTATCTCTGTGGCCCTGGGCAAACTGATTTGAGCTCTCCGAGCCTTGGTTTCAAACCCTGTGCAGTAGACAAGGACTCCATTATTCTCCTCCTCCGGAAGAGGACTGGAAAGATTTGTGGGTACCAAGGCTAAGCCCGAGCCAAGGGCCAGAGGAGCAAGGGCTGCTTTTATGGCTGGTCAGAGGGCATCTAGGGTGTGCCCAGTGCAGCAGCGTCTGCTTGATCCGGAGGGGCTGGCTGTGCTTCCTGGGCACAGGCTCAGTGGGGACAATGAAGCCCTGAGGCTAGAGAGCCTCTTCCCAGCCCTGCTGTGTTGGATTAGTGCTGGTACATCTGGTTAAGGTGCCAGGCTTGTTTATGCTGGCTCTTGGCTTAAAATTAGGGTAAGGCTATGGAGTCAGTGGGCCTCTGCTTCATCCTGCAGGCGGCCTGGAGAAGTTGCTGCAGGTTATAGCCTTGCACACAGCCTTCATTTCAGAGCTCCCAGGAATCTGCTGCTTAGAGATGCCTTCTAAGAGTCGTTTGGTCAAGTGAATCAACCCCTGGCATTCTCTGCCTGGGTTTTGGTGCAGGGCTTGCTTGGGAAGCCCAGTGCCAGTTGCAGCTGTGGAATTGTTCTCATAAGAGAGAGACCCTGGGCGCCTTACTCTTGTGCCCTTCTACTCACTGCAGCTTGCATGAGCTGTCCGAGTCTCAGGAAGGCCAAACAAGAGTGGCAGGTATGGACCAAGAACTGCTTCGAGTCAGATAGGAGGGAGCTCAGTAGCCTTGGAGAAAGTCTGTGAGGGATGGGGACACTGGCAAGGAGCTCCCCAAAGGCCAAACATAATTCTCCTGAGCTTCACTTTCAGGGAATAGAAATGTGGCAGCCTGGTGCCACCTAACAGGGGCTTGCTCAGTTCCAGAGCACAGGATGTACTTGAGTGGGCCTTTCAGGTCCACCCATCATCTGAAAATACTGCCACTGTGGCTCCTGGATAGCAGTAGAGTCTCAGCTTGAACATTAAAGTCCATCCATTGGTCAGTTACCGGAAATGTTAGGAGACAGATTCTGAGTCAGTATGGGTAGGTGCCAGGATTGATTTATATTGCGTTGGCCATTGTGGTTGCTTACGGATGTGTTTGCCAAGCCTACTGTAGGCTGGGCTTGCAGGTGCTTTGCCTGCTGTGCTTCTCACAGAGGGTGTCATTGGCACCCACTAAAGAAGGAGCTGCTGCCTTGAGTTCTGGGCATTTCTCAGCCAACACCATCAGTGCAGAGGAAAACTGATCCTGGCCCTCATGTCTGCTTCCTGAATTCAGTTACAGAGTCTGAGGGACTCATTTCTTTTCCAAGAGATGACTCAGAATACCCTTCCCCTCAGGTGTGCCGCCCTCCCTGTACACAAGGGTGTGACTTTGCTTTTGCAAGCCCATCCGTGTAACCGTGTTAATGCATTCTTACAATAGGAATGACAACATGTGCTGTAACAAGAGCCCGTGCTGTGAGGCCCCGCCTCATTGTCGCCATCATCTCTCATGTCCTAGGTGTCCCATGTGATGTGTTCGGTATATTAGTTAATCCTCATCTACAACCTTATGAAGGACACACTATTAGCACCATTTTGTAGATGTAGAAACTGAGACACAGTTTATGTAACTTGCCAGGTTGTCGGTGGTTTCTACCGGAGGTCTGTTTTTCTTACTCAACCTTCACCACAAGGAACGGTTACTTTGCCAGGCTAGGTGGCCAAATCCACAATCAGTTAAACAGCTGTCACATGGAATGTGTTTAGTAATAAACCCTATGATGATGTAATAGGTTACTTGATCCTACGTCCTACTGGGAAAAAGGAAGCTTGGAAGTTTTCATGTTTACAGCTCTGTTGAAGAAAGACCTGTGGCATCTTGCTGTGCCAACTCTCCACGCACACGTTGTTTCTCTTCTGTTGGCCTCTGCCATTGCAGACATCCTTGTTTGGAGAGGGGACCTACCTCACGAGTGACCTGAGCCTGGCCCTCATTTACAGTCCCCACAGCCATGGGTGGCAGCACAGCCTTCTTGGCCCCATCCTCAGCTGTGTGGCTGTGTGCGAGGTCATCGACCATCCGGATGTCAAGTGCCAAATCAAGAAGAAGGGTGAGTGAGCCCTGGCCCGCTCCAGTCTGCTGGCCTCTGTGTGTGGGGTGCAGCTGGCTGGTGGGGGAGCAACATCGCTGGGTCAGGGTGGGCTGGGTCTGGAGCGATGCTGGGCAGGACAGGGCAGGGCCTGCCTTCAAGGAGGGAAAAGCTTCTTCATGATGGAAAAGCTGGCTTGGTGCAAGGCGGTCGGTGGGGAGGACCTGGCGAGGGGGCAGCTGAGAGGAAGGAGCTGTCATGGTGGGCCAGGTGGCCAGGGGGAGCTTTGGAGCTTATAATCCCAGCATTCTGGATGCTGAGGCAGGAAGATCTTAAGTTTGGAGCCAGCCTGGGCTACCTGGCAAGACCCTGGGGGGTGGGGGGAGGGAGAGGGAGAGAGAGAGAAAAGCTTCGGGAAGGATTTAAAAAATTTTTATTATTATTATTATTATTATTATTTTAGTACCAGGGTTGTACCCAAGGTCTTTGCACTGAACTACATCCTTAACCCTTATTTTTAAATTTTGATACAAAGCCTCACTAAGTTGCCTGGGCTGGGCTCAAACTTGCAATCCTCCTACCTGAGCTCCTAGAGTGCTGGGGTTATAGATGTGTGCCACAGTACCCAGCAGGATTTGACAAACAGAAGTATGTGTGTGAGGCAAAGGCGCAGGCTCCTTGCGAGTCGGAAGGAGGTCTTATTTATTCCTGGGCACCTGGTGTCAGCAGAGTCTGGTTTATACCTGACACTCAGCAAGCATTTGGTAAACTAAAGGGAAGGACACCAGGTCCTGACATGCTGGGGGATTCGAGGGTCAACTGAGGCCACAGGGAGTAGATCCTGGGTGCTCCAGGGAACATAACTGCCTGCCACCTCACTGCACAGCCCCAATATGTGCCTCGGACTCTGCCCTGTGCCTCCTGCTGTGTTCGCTCTTCCAAGGCAGAGGAGTCATGGAGCTGTCATTCAGTCTCCAGAACGTGCCTCTCAGTTTTACTGAGAAAAGGAGAATTCAGAAAACTGACTGTTCTGGCCTCTTAATGTAAAACAACCGGACTCCCAAGCAATGGGACTAGGTCTGACACCACCTTCCCAAACCAAACAACATGGGTATTTATTTGCAATTGTATTTCTTAGGAAGTTTGCAAACTGTGACATTAAACATCAAAACCAAACCTTGTGGCCTCTGCTGGCACGCAGCTCTGGCCTGGCTCCCCACCCTTGGTAAAGCTTTTTCTTGTTATTAAAAGAAAATGTTTTTCTGGTTTTGAAAGAAATCTTGGTAAGAAGGGCGGGAGATAAGTGTGCTAAGAAGCTCATATTTAGCATAGTTTATTCAAAACGCCTACTAAGGGCCTTGTTTCAGATTAAGTCCTCTTCCTAGTCCCAGAGATTTTTTTGGTCTTGTTTTTGATTTTGTTTTGGTAGTGGTGGTGTGACCATCAATTTGTCTTGTTTCCTCTGCTTTCTCCATTCAGTTGTTTTGTTGTCTTCCTTGGATCTTTTCTGTTTTTCTGTTCCTTTTTCCCTCTTCTCATTTGTCTCTCTGCCTACCAGATTGTCCTGCTTGTTTGTTTGTTTGTTTGTTTTCAGTACCAGAGATTGAACCCAGGGCATTTGCACTGAGCTATATCCCCCACCCTTTTTATTTTTTCTTTAGAGACAGGGTCTTGTTAAGTTGCCGAGTTTCCCAGGGTGGGCTTGAACTTGTGATCCTCTTGCCTCAGCCTCAGAGTATTAGGATTACAGGTATGAGCCACCACACCAGGCTGGATTCTCCTGTTTTTTAGTGCTGTTTCGTATTCCCACACGGGCCCATTCCTTAGCCTGCCAGGGTTTTTATGTCTTTAGGACCAGGAGACTTAACTCATCTCTATGCCTAATTTGCTTCTTTAGTTCTTTTATTTCCCTCACAGTAAATATGTGCTTTACTCTCCTTATTCAGATTCCAAGGAGATAGACCGCAGAAGAGCGAGAATCAAGCACAGTGAAGGAGGAGACATCCCTCCTAAGTACTTCGTGGTCACCAATAACCAGCTCCTGCGAGTGAAGTACCTGCTGGTGTATTCGCTGAAGCAACCCAAGAGGTCAGACGGTGGTCCTGGGGCTGGGGTGTAGCTCCGAGGTAGAGCACATGCCTAGCAAGTATGAGTCCCTGCCTGGGTTTGATCCCCAGCCCTGGAGGAAAAAAGAAAAGAAAAATGATGATCCTTGCCCGAAAGCCAGGAGACCAACTAGAGCCCAAGTTCAGGAAATTGGTTTCTTCATTGCAGTCTTGTTTTCCCCCCAGCCTCAGGCCTCCATGTTCTGAAAGGTAGACAGAGCACAGAGCACTGTGGGACTGTATATTCTTTTTGTTTGTTTGTTTGTTTGGTACCGGGGATTGAACTCGGGTCCTTGCGCTTGTGCAGCAGGCGGTGAAACCACTGAGCTAAATCCCCGGCCCAGGACTGTATATTCTAATGAAGAGTACAGAAAGATTTTAAATTATGTCTTTTTTTGATGACTGAAGGAAGTCACATTGGCAGCCCCTTAGCCCCTGGGCTGTTGATTGTGGTCAGAAACCCACCGATGAGATAGAACCAAGAGGCAGGATGGTGACTGGATACGGGCTGAGACTGTGTGTGCCCCACTCAATTGCTTCCCACAGTGGCTGCTGAACCGCTCCCTGTCCCTCTGTGGACCTGAGATGCTTCATCTTTACCTCTGAAATGAGATGCTAAAGAAAATAAATAACTATAAAATAAAATGAGGTGCTGAGCTGGGGTGTGGTTGAGTGCTTGCCTAGGTGCTTGAAGCCATGGATTTGATTGCCAACACTGCAAACAATAAATAAGCTGGGCTTGGTTGTGCATACCCGTAATCCAAGTATTCAAGAGACTGAGGCACGGAGATTGGGAGTTCAAGGCCAGCCCGGGCTATGTAGCAAGTTCAGGGCCAGCCTGGATTATATAATAGATCCTATCTGTTATGACCCTGTCTACATAAGACCCTGTCAATAAATAAATAAAATGAGAGTTGACCCCAGCACCAGATGAGGGCCTTCAGCTCCAAAGAACCGTGGCGGGATGCCTAGTGCCACCCCAGCACTGTGATACTGGGAGGATGTGCAACGTTCTTAGGGTTGGAGGTCACTTGGAGATCTTGTTGCACTGTTGAGGCACATGGTAGAGCTTCCTGTGCCAATGGGGAGCAGGCAAACAGCCATGACAGGAAAGGGGGCCATTTTTAGTAATGTCACTCCTACTTGTACACACCAGTGGTTTCCATGGTTCTAGATTTCATAAACCAGTAAAATCCGCCCCTACCTGAATTCAGGATGGGTTCCCGAGTCTGGGAACATTATCCTTTGGTTTAAACATCGTCTGACCTTTCCCATTTGAGAATTCCATTTCTTTCTCATTTTCTCCTGGAGTGCGTCTTTTGTGGATGGTTTAGAACATCTTCTAGTGGGCCAAAGAGAATTTTTCCAGCTCAGATAAATATGTGTACCTGTCTGAAAGTGAAAAGACTTTTGCTCAGTAACCCGCCACCATTTTGGTAGAGACCATGAGCTAGGTCATTCTTCTAGACACCAAAGTCTAGATGCGTTGTAAAAGATAAAAGAAGAGCCAGGTGTGGGGGTGCATCCTGTTACCTCAGCTACTTGGGAGGGCTGAGGCAGGGGGTTGCAAGTTCCAGGCCAGCCTCGGTGACTTAGTGAGATCCTGTCTCCAAATGAAAACTAAAAAGAGCTGGGGATGTAGCTCAGTGGTAGAGCCCTCCTGGGTTCCATCCCTAGTACTAGTGAAGGGAAAAAAAGGAAGACAGGGTGAGCTCATTGCGTAGCTGTCTTTGTGCATTTAGAAAATGTTTCATTGAAAGGCATGCTGGTGCCAGGGCAAAGAGCCCCAGATTTTTCAAGCAAAGAAACATGGAGTTTTGCCGCATAGCTCACGCAGAGGGTGAAATTCATCATTTTATCTTCTCCGAGCCAGAGCTTTTTGCACACATTGAAAAAAAAAATGTTTTGCTCTTGTTGCTGATGTCACTCGTTTTCCCCTCACGCAGGGCTTCCAGCCACCTGTCCTGGGTTTCCAGCCATTGGTTTGTGGTCATGATGTCCTTGTACCTGCTGCTGCTGCTCATCGTGAGTGTCATCAACTCCTCTGCTTTTCAACACTTTTGGAATCGTGTGAAGAGATAATCTTTCTGGGGCCTGGTATGGGGGCTGCCTCAGCCTTGTGCCTTATGATAGTTTGTTCTCTACCTCCTGTGCCTCACGTCCAGCCAGGTTGAGCCTAGGGAACAGTTGGGGGACCATAGGACCATTTTCTGAATGCCATAAATGTACTGATTGCCTTTGATAATGCTCCCAGCCACACTGTGGTCAGTGAGGATCCCCGGCTCCTAGGGTTCAGAGGAGCCCTCTCCTCCACTCCTTCTTCAAGGGCCCTAGGGAGCTGGCTCTTCAGCCAGGGCCAAAGGAAAAGTCCTGCTGCATTTAAAAACAGCGTCCAAGCGTCTGTGGCACAGCATGTTTACAATTGCTCCTGGCAGAGGTCACCCTCTCTCTAATGCCTTCTGGAAGGCAGGACGCATGGAGCAGGGACTGTAAATCACTAGGTGGTTGCCTTGTTTTGACTTGAGACTCTGAAGAGGGACAGTCCTGTTTCTCATAAAGAAATCAGTGGGATTATTTTTGGATTCCATCAGCTTTTGTATGTGTGTGGAAAACATTTTCACAGTTTTCTCAAATCAACAAACAGCCTCCTGCTACAGCTGGATCTTCCCTCCCCGAACCATGGTTAAGAATGGAAAGAGTCAGCGGCCTGATTTAAAAAAACAAAAAAAACAGACTTAACAATGAGCAACTCCAGTCGTATTTTTCTAAAAATTACCAACTGCTGATTACAGCCGAAATGGAACCAAATGTTTGTTTTCTGATTTTTTTTTTAAATAGCTATTTGACAAATTAATCTTTGTGAGTGGAGTAAAAGGGGGAAATTTCTAAACTTAGAGCACCATTTGGCCAGGATCCACAGCCTCTTTGGTGGCTGTGTTTTATTTGTTTTGTTTTATTTTTTGGTACCGGGGATCGAACTCAGGTCCTTGCGCTTGCAAGGCAGGTGGCGGAAAACTGAGCTAAATCCCTGGCCCTCAGTGGCTGTGTTTTAGAGAGAGATTGCTGAGCTGCAGGCTCGCTCCTGTTCTCCTTCTCAAAAAGCTGCCTTGATGTGGCCTGCCAACCACAAGTGTCATGCTGCTGGACTTCAGGGCAGGACGTGCCACAGAGCCATGGGTGGAGCTGCCCCCAGGGGAGTCATGGTCCTGTGGACACAGCCTGGCTTGGCATTCTCCAGCCTCTTTTCCCTGGTGGGTTTCAGCCCTAATAGATCCCTGACCAGTGTGGAGATGGGATTTTTAGAAAGAATAAGGGAGAAATAATTTTTTTCTATAATTTGTAAAGTTGTGGAAAAGCCACTGTCACGCTTTTTACATTGAATATTGGAATATTTCAGAAATAATAAAGGTATTTTCCTAATTACTAAGTTGTCTTTGTGACCACTGTCAGCCTCTCTCTATGTATGCACTGTGGTTGAAAATCTTATCCTCTCTTTCCTTGTTCACAGGGGCTATGTGCTGGGTATCTAGTGGGTGGGATTTCTGGTCACTGAGCTCCCAAATAGGAGCACCTGGTGTGTGCCAGGCACTAGGGATACAGCAGGATCAAAGCCCCTGCACTCTCGGAGCTGACAGTCACAAGGTGGGCAAGTGAACAGCGTCTTGGGAGTGAGGTTGGCATCATAAAGGCATCCTGGGGACCTTGGCACCGAGGCCTGATGTGGTCCAGGACCAGGAATATGGAACTGACACATGTAAGGCACCTACTTGTACTGGTGTCTTTTTCATAATAGTCCTTACCCACTCTAAGAGGCAAGGAACTGAGAGGTTTTATGGCTAGGAATTGCAGAGCTGGGAGTTGAACCCAGCACAAATGGGTTTCAGTGTCTGTCTCTTAATCAACCTCCTCAGCCCACTCCACCCCCAGAAAAGGGTGACATTTACCTCCAGCCTAGAAGAGGAATCCTGCCAGGCATGGTGGACACATTTATAATCCCACTACTCAGGATGCTGAGGCAGGAGGAGCACCATGAGTTCAAGCCCAGCCTGGACTACATAGTGAGACTCTCTCAAAAAAAAGAATTATTTTAGGCTAAGAGAGGCAGGAAAAGTGTTTCAGGCAGTGGGAACAGCACGTGCAAAGACCTGGAGTTGTTGAAGAAGGTAACAGTAAAAGTATCGCGAAGAAAGAGGCGGGGTGAGAAACTGGGCTGCAGAGATCGGCAGAGGCCAAGTCCTGAAGACCTTAAAAGTTATGGGCCGTGGACAACATTAAGGGGATTTATGAAAGGAAGTTGAAATTTAGCTTTCTGAAAAATCAATCTGGCTGCTGGTTGGAGCATGAATTTAGGATTATCCTGAGGATTAGAAGATCTGGTAGAATAGGGCCCAGCACAGGGTAAATAGCTGAGATGCACTGTTGTCGTGGTCTGTATTGTTTTTGTTTTTAAAGGCTCAACTGAGCAGGAACCCTGCAAAGGGGACAGAGCAGCTGTGTCCAGAGAAATAGGAGGAAACCAAAAGTGTCACAGAAGCCAGGAAGAAGAGGTGGACGAGCAGCATCAGTGCTGCCGAGAAATCGGGATTATACCCATGGAGCCTCTGCTGAGTTTGTTGCTGGTGTTGATGGCAGATTTGGCAGGAGTGGTTTCCATAGGGCACAAAGACCACGTGGCTGTGCCATCTTGGACACAGTTTCTGGGAGGTCTCAGTTCCTCAAGATTATGAGAAGCCCTGTTTTGGCCTGAATCTGGTCTTGTTCAGGCAGTGTTTATCTCAAACCTAGCCCTCTCTTTTTCCTATCTTCCCCGCCCCCCCACCCCCCAAAAGAGGAAAAAATGGTAATGTGGTACCTGATGTGATTGTGGAGACAGGAGGGTAAATAAAGAAGATCCTGCCCTCCAGGGAATCCAGACTGGTGGAGGGTCATCAGATAGGGGCTTGTGACAAGGGGGAAGGAAATCGCTAGAGCTGGGGGAGTTGCAGTGGGCAGGAAGGAAGGACAAGGGCAGGGCTCATTCTGACCCCTATGGTCCCTGGGCACTTTTGTCTTTGTATCCCTCCTTCCTCTGTAAGACAGTATTTAAAATTATATTTTACAACTGCATTGGTAAATGCAGAAAACTGAAAACATTTTCTTCCACTTAACATTGATTTTTTTCTTTTGTACGAGGAATCAAACTTAGGGCCTCACGCTTGCCAGGCAAGTGCTGCGCCGCTGAGCTACATCCCTAACTCTGATTTTTTTTCCTTCTGATTTTCAAAGAAATCAAAACATTTTCATACTGTGGGCCTTGGGCACTGTGGCTGCTTTGTCTAATGGATGAGTCAGCCCTGGACCTCTGGCTACCTGTGAATGAGGGGCACGAAGGAGGAAAACCCTCAAAGAGACCCTGCTCTATGTTCCACCAACTACAAATCTAAGACAGATCCTATAGGCCCATCAGCCCCAGGCAAGGGCAGGTTTGAGGGTGCTGGGGTTTGGGGGCTCAGGAGGTTGGCAGCGGGCCTCCTTGGGGGAGGAGGAAGCTCTGTCCTCAATGACAGAGGTGCCCAGGGACCAGGAGGTGGAGGACACCAGATGGAGGTTCAGTTGGAGCCACCTTCCAGTGGGGCCTGTATCTTGTGAAAAGTGACCCCCCCCCGCCTCTGTCACTAATGCCATTGTGGGGGGGGCGGCTGTGAGAGAGGTGGTGAGTGGGACTGTCACAGGTGAGGTGCCTGCTGGGAGGGGCCTTGAAACCTCGAAGCTGCCAAAGACAGGGTTTTCACTCTGCGGGGTTTGGGCTACGTGTACACATGTGGACGAGAGACATGGAGCAGGCGATGTGATTCAGTGTCATTTCTGATTAATTCCTTTCATTAAACACTGATTGCCTGCAAGCCCGGGGTGGGGCTGGGGGAGCTGGTTGGTGATTTAAAGAGCCCGAAACATATTTTTCTTTAGAATGTGGCCCCAGCACATCTGAGCCCATCCACCGCTAAGCCTGGGAGGTTTGCTTAGCATAGAATCAATCCATCACTTTGCCCTCCCTGTTGCCATGGTGATTCTCAGGCCCTGGGGTTGGATTCAGCCCCTCACACAAAAACAGGGCCACACCCCTCCCCAAACCCCCAGCCCCCTTCCCTCCCTCCCTCAGCCACCTTCCCTCCTCCATGCCCCACCTCCCGAAGAATTTTCCATCTCTCAGCCTTTGTTTGTTTTGCCTTTATCCGTGTCCACCCCCTCTCTCCGTGTCCACCCCCTCTCTCCACGGGTTTCTGTTTGTTTCCAAACTGTCTGGGGCCGTTCACCATGGAGAAGGACCTAGGCTGCCTCTAGCCCTGATCTGGTTAGAATAAGCCCCTCTCTGGCATTTTGGAACATCCAGAACAAATCAGGACATTGTGCAGCAAGATAGAAGCCACCGTCTCCACCCACTCTGCTGGCGCCCTTGTCCACCTGGAAGGGATTTTTTGAAAATTTCCAGTGTTCTGCTGCAGTGTTGGAGACTGAAGGGCAAGCAGCATTTACTGAAGCCTCGATACCAGCCCCTGGGCTACGCTTTGCTTATGTTAAGAGTCAGTGGTGACAAAAACAAACAAAAAACAAAACAAAAAGTCAGCGGTGAAATTGATGCTTCCTGGATTAAAATGGAACTGCAAGTCTCCTGGAGAACAGGGACTCAGTCATCTTTTACAGCCACATGTCTGAGTTGTGGGTACCCAAGATGAGTTTGCTGAGTGAATAAATGGCCAAAAAAGATGCAGGAAATTTCCTACCACAGCCAAGGGTAATGGGAGAATGCCAGCCAAAGGAGCTTGAAGTTTGATTGGACAGGAAAATGCTCTGGCAAGGCAGTGTGGGCAGGTGAGGGTTTCAGGCTGTTGCTTGATTTCAGGGAGTCCAGTCTTCTCTTTAAAGTACAAATGGTCCTGAGAGATTGATGCAATGCTTATTTATACCCATATGTAAATGACTAATAGCAAAGCCTTTCCCAAGAACAGGTTTTAGGAATGAATTGGGGGATGGTGCTTTTGATCCCATCTGAGGGTGGGTCCACTGGAATCAAATTTTGCTTTATCCCTATTTGGCCAAGGGAAGACCCCAGTGAAAACAGCAGTGGTGACATCAGCCAGGTCAGTCAAGCTGCCCACCACAGGGGCAGACAGGAGACAGGGCCAGTCTGAGTTCCCGGAAGCAGAGCTTGCAGATGGGTTTAAAGATGCAGTTTTGCTGTTCTTGAGCAAGTTGTCTCTGTCCCATATGGGTCCATAATAACATGTTGAGCAAAGATTTGTAGGGATTTAAAACTAGCACATCGTTTCTATTTTTAAAGGACTTGAGGGTGCTTGAAGAGCAGTGCCCTCTTCCATCTTTGGCCACTGGTCTCATTCACCCTCCTGGTATCGTGCACATACCTCCTCTCTGGGGCACCAGCACCCTATCCGCTCTCACTGGGCACTGCCAATGTGGCCTGCTGCCCCCTCCAGACATGTGTTCTGTGGGTACAGCAGTGCTTGGGCTCAGGGATTGCCTCAGGCATGGGGATGTGACCCAGTCACACACTAGAATCTCAATAAAATGAACCTCAGCTTTTGCTGGGACTCCCGGGAGACTTGCTTTTCCACTGGTCCTGGACATGACAGGCTAGCCTTTCTGCTGCTGTGTAACATTTCAGAATGACCACAACATGGTAGAAGGCAAGGCCACTGAGTCCTGAGACACTGAGTACTGAAGCCAGTGGTGCCTAACACCAAGCTTTGCATTTGGGTGACTAATAAATTCCCTTTTATTTAACAGTTGAAACCAGGTCTTGTGGAGAATAATAGGGAGAGATCTTTTTGGATTTTTGGTACCAGGGAGAGGGAGAGATCTTAACTGATGCTCTTTGCCATCCTGCAACAGCATGGCATCTGCTGTAAATGTGTTATTAACTACAGAAAGGTGTGACGTCCAAGCTGCCGAGTCTGGATGGGTGAAGTTTGAGTGTCTTGGTCCCTGGACTGTCCCCACAAGGTGCCCAAACCCGTGCAAGATGAGAGATGCACAAAGTACACAGAAAGCCAGCGTATTTTGTTCTGGGGGCTTCTGCAGCCTCGGTGCCGGTTTGGATCAGCTTGGGTTCCTCTCCAGAAAGGCTTCCTGCCTAGGAAACGCTGTGGTATTCTGAGGCCTGGATGCAGCACTCTACGGATTTGGCAGGGCGGGGTTCTAGGCTCCACAGAGGAGTCTGGTTTTCTGGAAGAATGGACGCTGGGCTGTAGCCACTGGAGAAGGGGTGAGGGACAAGGACCCTGCCACTTAGCAAGTGCCTCCTGCATGATGGACGTACTGAAAGAGTTAATGCTCGCAGTTTCCCTGCAAGAAGACATTGTAGAAGAAACAGGTTTAGAGAAATGATTTTTCCAGGGGAAAAGGCCAGAAGGAGGCAGGACGAGAGCCCATCCCAGAGCTAGAACATCAGCAAGGTGGGCAGCACAACAACATAGCTCTTATAGGGGCTGTGAGAGCAAAAGGGAGCTGGTTGGGTGCCATCGGGAGGCTGGAGTGCCAGCACCAGACTCAGGGCCTTTTCAACCTGAGGCCATCAGCTCTGCTTTGTTTTATAAGCAGGGGGCACCTGCAGTGCAAGAAATGGGTCTTGTGATGGGTCTCCCCGGATGCCCACTCTTGTACCCAGGGCCCTGGACTCAGCTCTGCTCACCCATACAGCCCTGTCCCCACAGACCCAGCAGGTGAACACAGAGATACCCACTGCACTGGATGTGGGGCAGGCAGGGGACCCCCCTCCCTCCCACCACTGCTGCTTGCTCTGAGCTCCAGCTGCCAGCCTGCTCTGATTATGATTTCTTCGAGGCCGAGCATCCAGGGGCTGCCAGCTGCCAAATCCTCCTGATTGTCTGAGATGTTCCCGACATCCAAGAATAAACAGTCTCCCCTGTCTGGCCAACTGTGCTGAGCAGCATTCCTGTCTTGGCCCATTTGCCTGGTGAGGCTGCAGCCTGTGTCCACCTCCAGCCGAGACCTGGGGGACCTGGAGAGGGGTGGAGGGACAGGGGAGGTCACCATGTGTCTCCAGTCTGGGCAGGACAGTCTCTTTGAGCCCCTATTTTGCTTCTGTCCTGGACATCATAGCCTCAAGCTGCTCGCAGCACAAGCCCTGAATTTGTGATGTGCCAGGGACTGTGGCACTGTCCCTGGGATTGGATCTCCTTTACCTGTGTCCACGTAAAGAGACACCTGTGTGATTCTAGCTAGCTCTGGAGTCGTGACACCAAAATGGCTCATTTTACTCAAGTAGACACAGTTGAGGTTGAAGGGGACTAGAACCCTGCCCTGTGATTCCTATGGCCTCGGAATACGGTGGACACTGTGACCACAGTGACGTCAGGGGCTTTGAAGGAGAGGAGCTGCCCATGTTTTTGGAGAGGAGCAGGGTGTTTTCATCTGGGCCTGTTTTGCAGATCAGGCTGGGCCATTTCCTGAGGAAGCAAGGCCCCTGGAAAGCACCATCCCCCGGGCGCTTCTAAATCATCCTGTCGTGAGCAGAGCTGGGGCAGCAGGGCCTGAGCACAGCTCTGCTGCTGTCCAGAGTCCAGCACCTGGCCTGGCCGGGGACTGGGGGCAGGGTCCTCAGGAGGGGGAACAACCCCAGTGTACATCATCTGCTTCTCTGTGGACAACTGGCCTGGGCCAGCGGGGGAGGATTTAGCACAGACTCCGCAGGCGGCCTATAGCGGGGAATTCCTCTAGGAGGCCGGCACAGACTGAAGGGAGGGAGGCAGACAGCGTGGGAGCCCCGGGCAGCCCGGGGTCTCTGTGGACAGGTGTCTCACTCCCGTCTGTCTCAGACCTACAGCTTTGCTTTTGTCGAACTCGGCAGATTAGAGTGGTCAGTGTGATTGGCGCAGTGTGGGCGGTTGGATACGGTTTCCCTGTGGGAGTCGGGTGCTCCTGTGTATGTATGTGTTCTGGATCAGCTGTGGATGTGGGTATTTTTTTTTTTTTGAGCTAGGGTCTGGCCATGTAGTGCAGACTGGCCTTGAACTCACTATGATGTGGCCCAGGCTGGCCTCGAACTGATGGCAGCCCTCCTGCCTCAGCCTCCAGAGTGCTAGCATTATAGCAATGTACCACCACACATGGCTGGATATAGGGGGTTTTTTGGGGGGTTTTTTGGTACCAGGGATTGAACTCAGGACTTCATGCTTGCAAGGCAGGTGCAGCACCACTGAGCTAAATCCCATTCGTTGTTTCATTCATAAAGTGCCTGGCTCACATACTCAACAGGTTATCTTTAAAGTGATTGCTCTGTGCCTAACGTTGCCCTGGCACTGGGAATTTAGAGAGGGATCTTTGGCCACATTAGAGCCATAGTGTGGCCACCTAAAGTATGAGCCTAATGCTGGGGTCCTTTCTTGCCTGTTTCCTCAGGGGAAAGGAACTGGGGCAAGTGAAGAGATTAAGAGTGTTACAGTACATCAGTCTAAGTGGCTCTGTGTGTGTCCTTGCCTGTGTAGACTTGTCTACTTTGTGAATGTCCACATGTATTTCTCTGTCTGTCTGACCTCCTAGAAGGCAGAGCTCATGGGTTTCCTGTCTTCCCTTCCCTTGGCTGGGTGGACTCAGGACTATGAGACAGGCTGGGGTGGTGGACGGGGCACTGACTGAAGAGTCTAAGATACAGGTCCTCCTGGGCGTGGTGGTGCACAACTGTAATCCCAGCGCTTGGAAGGCTGAGGCAAGAGGATTGCTCTGAGTTGGAGGCGAACCTGGGCTACATAGTGAGTTCAAGGCCAGCCTGAACTACAGAGTGAGACCCTGTCTCAAAAACAAAACAAAACAACCCCACCAAAAATAAACAGACCCTACATCCAGCTCAGACTCCTTCTGTGATCAGGCCTCAGTTTCCTCATTTGTAGGATGAAGAGACTGGGTTACCTCATCATTAACCATGTAGGCCTTTTTGGATTACAGGAGGGATATGCTTGATTCCTGAGTTAATTACTTTTTAGGGATCAACTGGGGAGATGCCTAGTTGTAGAAGCTTTGGGCTTAGCCAGAACTGGAATTGAACACCACCGTGCCATATGTGGCCTGTGTGTCCTTTGGAGTTATTTATCTCCCTCTAGAGTATCATGAAGATTAAAGAAAATAACGTGTAAAGTGTTGAGCATCAGCCAGGTGCTCAGTAGATGTTCAATAAACATTGGTTTCTAGCCTTTAGATTCTGGAGTCTTCAGTTTTCATGCCCTACTGATTCTAGTTCAGTGGGGATGTTGAGTAATTGGATTTGTTTAAACTACATGTCTAGGGAGTCCTGGGCTATCATCGTTGGGGGCAGTGGGGACAGTTGGAGAAAATCTGGCTCTTCCTTCCTCTGCCTTCCAAGAAGCTGCTGCCTCAGAGCTGTGTGTGAGCTGCTCTCCCCTCCCCTCCTCCATTCTCTGATGCGGACCCTTGGCATCTTCTGGTCTCCTGTACCTGCAGGTTCAAGCCCCTCTCCATCTGGTGCTGCAGGATGCTGAGCTAAGGAGGAGCAGGCCACAGGGTGGAGCTGGGTCAGGTAAGGCCAAGGGTTACCCGACATGTCCGTGCCTGCCTGCCCACATCCAGCCAGGGCAGCTGTCCCCCATGAGTGACACTGCTGTAGCGGCCAGTTGCTTTGCTTTACCCCTGGCATAGGTGACCTTAGGGCCCAGGAGCCCTGTGGAGACACAAAGGCCCCTGAGACTCCTGTTCCCTCAAGGGCTCTAGAATGGCTGAGGTCCAGTGGGGACAATACAGAGAGAGTTGGGGGAGGGCAGGAGACAAATCTTGGCCAGGGCTGGTAGGGGTGCCCATCCTGGGAATCCCCTGGAGCCTGTTAAAGCTGGTGGCTCCTTTGCCCTCCTGAAATATCCCTGACCTGGAGGGAATGAAGGAGGGGTCTAGGGTGCAGCCAGGCTTGCTGAGTTAGGAAATGCTCTCCCAGTGAGCTAGCTCACAGGCCCTCGGGCAGGGGGAGAGGATCTGCCCTGGAGGTCATGCTGGTCCCTGCTCTGACCCCATGCACAACTGGCTTGGTGGTCTCCCAGCTCCAGAGGTGCCAGGGAGTTGAGAGTCATTGAGCTGCAGATGACCCTCTGGGAGTCTCCATGATCCTGCCATATCTGGGTGGCTCTGTTTGGGGCCAGAACTGGGAATTTTCCTACTGTGAGGGAAAAAAAAAAAAAAGAAAGCAAAGGAGCAATGGGTGGGTTGTGGCCAAAGTAATGTGTTTAAGGAAATTTCTGCTTCATACTGGCCAGGACAGGGAATGTCTGGTCAAAGAGCTGCTGACAGCCAGGGTCTCTGTAAGTAAACAGGCCGCCTCTGAGGGCCGCCCTGAGCTCATTTCCCTCGGCAGTGTGAGCCAGTGATGTCACTGCAAGAGGGGCCTCTTGGTCATAGAGTTTGTCTGAGCAGGACTGAGGCTCAGTGATAGCGGGGCACCCAGACACTGGTGCCCAGTTATTGCAAACAGCTGCTTCCCAGCCAAGGTGCACTGTCGCCTCCTATACACCCCCTCCTGGGGACTTGGGCCACATCCTGACCCCTCAGTGGTGGAGGTGCTCCTGGGAAACCTGGGACAACTGTTCCGGGCCCAGGCTTCCTGCAGGGCTTCTCCCTCTTCGAGAGCTGGACCCCACAGAGAGGGGCATGCAGCTCGGTTCAATCACCAGGTGTGGCCACTGGAGGAGAGGCTTGTGTGGGCCCCATGCAGAGTGGACAGTGGCAACGTGCGCAGCACCTGTCTCCTGGGGCCAGGCAGCCAGGTCCCCAGGGAGTTTTCATGAGCAGAGAGCCCGGGTCAGGGAGGCCGAGAAGGGTGGCAGAGATGCCACAAAGCCCGCTCTGTGCCTCCTCCGCAGGCTCTTCCTGAGCGCTGAGCTTCAGATGACACTTTTATGGGGTTGAAAGGGAGCAGCTGCCAGGGGTTGGGACAGGCTCATCAGCACCCCGTCTCCCCCTGAACCCCCACCTCACCTCCTGGCGGGGGAATTAGGAACAGTGAGACTCCCAAGAAGAGAGGTGGCTGAAGCTTCTTGGGGGAAGGCCTGGGGCTTCCTTGTGCTTTTATGCATACCCTGAATCCTGGGCTGGCTTCACAGGGGCTCATCAGTCACACAGGCCCACCCCACATCCAACAGAGCATCCAGCTGGCCCACTCAGTGGCTGCCTGTGCAGCTCCGGGATGACCTGCAATCTCAGCCTGACCAAGGGGCTCCCTGAGGACCCGCCACGTCCCTGACTGTGGCCTGGCTGATTTGTCAATTATCCAACAAAGAGTCACTCAGCACCCTGCCTCGGTTGTGCCAAGTCTTCTGCTGGATGCAGAGGATACAAGACAGACAAGATTCCTGCCTTAGGGAGCTGACAAGAAGTAAACAATAATGAAACCGGATATGGTGCCCCACGCCTGTAATCCCAACATTTGGGAGGCTGAGGCAGGAGGGTCACCATGAATTTGAGGCCTGCCTGGGCTACATAGTGAGACTCTGAAGGTGCTAGCAGAAGCATGGAATGCTTTCATGTTTGGCTTTTTGAGATAGGGTCTCACTATGTGGCCCAGGCAACTTTTTTTTATAGTTAAAAATCTGCCAGGCATGGTAGTACATGCCTGTAATCCCACCATTCGGGAAGCTGTGGCAGGAGAATCTCTTGAGTTCAAGGCCAGTGTGGGTTACATAGTAAATTCAAGGCCAGCCTGAACTACATATCAAGACCTTGTTTAAACATAAATAAATAAATAAATACCCCCCCCCCCAAAACTTCCTACAAAGAAAACTCCAGGCTCAGACCCCTTTACAGGTAGATTCTTCCAAGGAAGAAATGCACCAATTTGATGTAAAAATCTTCCAGAAAATTGAAAAAGGAAGGAATACTTCCACGAAGCCAGCATTACCCCAAAGATATCTTAAGAAGAGAAAAGTAGGGCTGGGGATTTAGCTCAGTGGTACTGTGCCTGCCTTGCAACTCCAAGGTCCTGAGTTCGATCCCAGGTACTGCAAAATAAAAATTAAAAAAAAAAAAAAAAGAAAAGTACAGGTTACTATCAGTGAGCATAAATCCATAAGGTTTTTGTAAAAATTCTAGTACAGTAAACTCAGCAATGTATACAAAGATAATTCTTCATAAAAATGGATTTTACTCAGAAATGGCAGAGTTAAGTAACCTCTGCAAATCATTTGATGTAATTCACATATTTACAAACTGAAAAATACAAAAATATGTGTGACTGCAAATAGGTGCAGAAAAAGCATTTTAAGAAATCTAGCATTTATTTCTGATCTAAAAACAAAATAAAAGAAAGCACAACTCTCAGAAATGTAGAAAAGAAGGGAATTCCCATGGTCAGACATGAAGATGTTTCTGTCCTCCCAGCTACTCGGGAGGTGAGGTGGGAGGACCACTTGATCCCAGCTGTTTAGGGCCAGCCTGGGCACCATAGTGAGGCAGGCCCATCTTTAAAAAAAAAGGTAGGGGGGACTCCCTCAACCTAATAAATGCCACTTATGAATAGCTTGCTGCTCGTGTTATACTTAATGATTAAAGATTGACTGCTTTTCTTCTAGGACTGGGGAGACAAGAAGTATCTTTTTTTAAGCACTTCTGTATAAAATCATACTGATCTAACCAGTGCAGTATAATTACATACAATTTGGAAAGCATAAAGTAAAATTGTCTTTTCGTTGTTGTTATAGGGGATTGGACTGAAGGATGTTCTACCCCTGAGCTATATTCCCAGCCCTTTTTACTTTTTATTTTGAGACAGGGTCTCCCTAAATTGCCCAGGCTGGCCTTGAACTTGGGATCCTCCTGTATCTGCCTCCCAAGCAGTTGGGATTATAGACATGCAGCATTGTGCTTAGCAAAACTGTCTTTATTTACAAATGGCATGATTGGTATATATAGAAAATCCTCAGTAACACTGGAAAAGTACTAAAATAAGTTTAGCAAAATTGAAGCATACAAGATTGCTATGTAAAACAAAAAAGATTGCTATGTAAAAATAAGTTGTATTTCTATATATAGAAATTTGACATAAACAGTCCATTTATAATACCATAAAAAGTTGGGCTGGGGATTTAGCTCAGTGGTTCTGGCACCTGCCTCAAAAGCGCAAGGTCCTGAGTTTGATCCCCAGTACCCCCCAAAAAAGTATTAAATATTTAGGGATAAATCTGAAACACATATAAGACTTGTCCACTGAAAACTAGAGAACATTGTAGAGAAAAATTAATGAGAGAAATACTATGTTTATAGATTGGAAAACTTGATGTTTTCAAGATTATAATTCTCCTGTACTTGCTTCGGCAGAGCACATACTAAAATTGGAACGATACAGAGATTAGCATGGCCCCTCCGCAAGGATGACATGCAAATTTGTGATGTGTTCCATATTTAAAAAAAGAAAAGATTATAATTCTCCTTAAATGAATAAATAGATTCAAATAATTCCAATCAGTATCTCAGCAGATCCTTTTTGGTAATAATCAAAAAGGACCTTGAATTGCCAAAACAAGTTTTAAAAGTATAAAACTGGAGGACTACCTTAGTTTTTTTGTTTTCTTTGGTATCAGGGATGGAACTCAGGACCTTGTGCTTGCGAGGCAGGCGGAGGCACCACTGAGCTAAATCCCCAGCCTGGGATTTACCTTAGTTGACTTTGAGATTTACTGTACAGCTGGGTGTGGTGGCACACGCCTGTAATCCCAGCACTTGGGAGGTTGAGGCAGGAGGATTGAGAGTTCTAGGCCAGCCTGAGCAAGATCCTATTTAAATAAAAAAAAGAAGAATTGCTGGAGATTTAGCTCAGTGGTTCAGCTGCCTGCTTTGGAAGCCCAAGGTCCCAAGTTCCATCCCGGTACCAAAAAAAAAAAAGGAATTACTAGAAAGCTATGGTAATCAAGACAGTCAGTATAATATTCACGTAAAGATAAACATACATGAGCCAGGGATTTAGGTCAGTGGTTCTGCTGCCTGCCTCACAAGTGCAAGGTCTGGAGTTTGATCCCCAGTACCAAAAGAAAAAAAAAAAGATAAACATACATGGAACTGGAACAGCTGGTTATCTGTGTGAGGAAAAAAATTGAACCTCTACCCTAACTTCACACCATACCTGAAGATTAATTCAGATGGGTCACAGACCTACATGTAAGAGTAAAACCCATAAAACTAGCCCAACTAGGTGACCCAGTCATTCCTCTTTTAGGTATTGACCCAAGGAAAAAGCAGAAATCCACACAGACATGTATGCATGAATGGTATAAGAGCTTTACTTATATTAGCTTAGAACTCAAATGTTCATCGTCAGGAAAATAAAATTATGAGACTTTCATATAGTGGGATACTTATTACTCAGAATAAAGAGAAATGTGTGGTTTTTTTGTTTGTTTGTTTTTTCCTTCCAGTACCAGAAATCAAACTCAGGACCTTGCACTTGTGAGGCAGGCGCAGTGGCACTGAGTGAGCTAAATCCCTGGCCCTGACAGATGTGTTATTGACTGTGAACAACATGGATGAATCTCAAAATCAGTAAGTCATAGAAAAAAGTGCTTATTATATTGTTCCACATATATAATATTCTAGAAAATGAGCCGAGTGTGGTGGCGCGTACCTGTAATCCCAGCACTCTGGAGGCTGAGGCAGGAGGATCGCCTTGAGTTCAAGGGCCAGCCTGAGCTAAATGAGATACTGTCTCCAAAAAAAACCCCCAAATAAATAAATAAATTCTAGAAAATGCAAACAAGTATATAATGACATAAAGCAGATTAATGAATACTTGCAGGTGGTCGGGGATTTAGCTCAGTGGTTCCGCTGCCTGCCTCGCAAGCACAAGGTTCCGAGTTCGATCTCTGGTACCAAAAAAAACAAACAAAACTGCTTCAGAATACGTGCAGGTGCGAAGTGAGGAAAGGAGAGCTGGATTTCAAAGGTGCATAGGAAGACTTTTGCCGACACAGATATGTTTATTGTATTGATGATCTCACGGGTATACATATGTTAAAATGTATCAAATTGTACACTTCAAGTGTGCCATTAATAGTGTGGCAACTATAGCTCAAGATGTTCAAAAAACAGCAACTCAATTAAGAAAATGTTTTTGGGCCGGGGATTTAGCTCAGTGGCACCACACCTGCCTTTCAGGAACAAGGTCGAGTTTGATGCCCGGTACCAAAAAAAAAAGTTTTTAATCCCTCTGGCTGCTGTGAGGAGAAGGGGCTGAGGCGGGTGAGAGAGGAGGCTGGGGTTCCCGGAAGGCTGGTGCCATCCTCTGAGTGAGATGCTGGTGCCTGTGATGATAGGGAAATGGAGGGCCGTGAACCAATGCGAGAGACGTTTTGAGACCTAAGCTGTGAGGCTTGCTTGCAGTTTGGCTGTAGAGCAAGGGGGCAGCAGAGAAATCTAGGGAGGCTAAAACATTTCCCACTGCAGCTCTGGGTACCTGGGGAAGCCTGGGCCAGGGACAGACTTATGGGTGTCTCTCTGTCTCTTTGCAATACTGGAGATTGAACCCAGGGCCTTAGCACTGAGCTATATTATATCCCTAGACCTTTTGTATTTTTTATTTAGAGACAGGGTCTCACTAATTTGTTAAGTTTCCCAGGCTGGGTTCGAACTTGCCATCCTCCTGCTTCAGCTTCCCAGACTTCTGAGATTCCAGGCATGTACCACCACGCCCAGGAAGAGGTTCTCTTTTTGCCTGGAGATGCCTGGGCCCCATGAGAATAATCTGGGTGGAGATGAAATTTGGAGGATGTTAACAAATCATATCTGAAAGCCAAATGAATGGATGAGATCATGTAGGGAGAGAGAATAGAGGAAAAGAAAAGAAGTCTGAGCTGAACCAGGGCCACACGAACATTTAGAGGTCTCCTGAAGGAGGGGGCCCATAAAGCACATCAGGAAGGAGCAACTGGACAGGACTGACTGTGCTCATTTCCTGTGGCTGATGTAACAAAATCTTAATGTATTCTCTCCCAGCTCTGGAGCCCAGAAACTCAAAATCAGATCCCTGGGCTGAACTGAAGTGTTGGCAGTGCCACATCTCTCTGGAGGCTCCAGGGGGAGATTCTGGACCTTGACTCTTCCAGCTCTGCTCCCTGTTGACATTTTTGACGAGGGGTCACATCACCCCCGATCTCCCTCCCCCTCCATGGTCACATTACCTTCTTCTGCATCACATCGTCCTCTACGTTACTCTTGTAAGAACACCTGTCATACACCTACATAAGCCAGCATGCTCTCTTCATCTGGAGATCTTTAATTATACCCACAAAGGTCCTTTCACCCCACAAGGTCACATTCACAGGTCCTGTGAATGAGGAGGTAGGCATGTCTTTGGGGGTCACCTTTAAATCCAAGACAAATGGAAAGAGTGGCTTATTGAGCAATGGAAGATGGCAGGACTTCTGGTGTCTGGGAGGAGGGCCTGAAGAGGTCCCTCAAATGCAGGGTGTAGGAGTATACCCCCACTCCCTTCTCCAGCAGGAGGTATAGGCCAGGGCTGCAGCTGCCTTGCACACATGTGGGAGGGCCTCCTGGGAGGGGTGGAGACAGGATCCTCCCTGCCTTGGAGCCCTGACTCAGTGTCTAGTGGGGGCATCCACACAGCAGACAAAGCCAGGTTGAAGTTGCACCATCTGTTCACGTTGCTCTCCGGTATGTGATCCGCCAGTAGCTCTCACGTGGAAAACCAAGACCTTCACAAACTTCAGCACCTGGGCCAGCCCGCCTCTCCTGTTTAGTCTCACACAGACTGGTCCTGCAGTCCCCAGACACCAGCTGCCTCTCAGTCACTGTCCCCCTGCCTCAGGGGTCTTGCCCTGGTGTCCCTCCTGCTGCCAGGCTCTTCCCCGATTTAGCATCCTCAGTGCTTCAGATCTCAACCCAGATTTCTCTCCTCCAGGGAATTCTCCCTTGGTTCCCTAGTCTGGATCATACAAATGTATGATGTAAATTCTTTTTCTTCTAGTACCGGGGTTTGAGCCCAGGGCCTCATGCCTGCTACATAACTACTGAACCACTGAACTATATCTCAAGCCCTTTATAAAATTTTACTCCGAGACAAAGTCTCACTAAATTGTTCAGGTTGACCTCAAACTTGCAATTTTCCAGCCTCACTCTCCACCCCGCCCCACTCCCTCCCAGCAACTGGGATTATAGTCCTGCATGCCTGGGCCTGACTAATGTGATTTAAATTTTCATAGCTCCCTGGCCTCATCTTCCATAGCACTATCAAAGTTTATAATTGTATGTTTTTGTAATATTTTTAAATTTAAGAGTTAGGGGTCTTGATATGTTGCCTAAGCAGGTTTTGAACTCCTGGGCTCAAGTGACTTTGGCTTCCCTAGTAGCTGGGACTATGGGCATGTACTTGGCTCTGTAATAATAATGGGGAATGAACCCAGTATTTTTTTTATTTTGAGAGAAGTACTGACCAAGTTGCCCAGGCTGGCCTTAAAAGTTGTGATCCTCCTGCTTCAGCCTCCCAGAGTTCTGGGCTTACAGCTGTGCACCACCACACTTGGCTCTGTAATACTATTTTATTAATGTTTATCTCTACATTAAGCACAAGGGAAGTTTGCATTATTTGCCACTCTATTCCCTGCACATTGTGCAGTGCATTAGCACACAGAAGGGGTTTTTGGTGATTTTTAAACATGCCTGTGGGACCAGGGATTTAGCTCAGTGGTTCTGCCACCTGCCTCGCAAGCGCAAGGACCCGAGTTCGATCCCCAGTACCAAAAAAAAAAATGCCTGCAAATTTTTTGAAATTCTTCCCATCAAAGGAAATTGACCTTCCGTTAAATACAGGCTGGTCTACATGCATGCCTATAGTTCCAGATTTTTTGGAGGCTGAGGCAGGAAGATTGTTTGAGCCTAAGAATTCAAGGCCAGCCTGGGCAACATAGTGAGACCCTACCTCAAATAGAAAAACAACAGACTCGAGCTGAATGAATGACTCATACTTAACTAACAGAATGTGGCAGAAGAAGCCAGTCCAGAGGTAGCATGGCTTCTACTGGCTCTCTTTTTGAATGTTCCTTGTAAAAAGGCAGCTGCCATGCTGTGAGGATGCCTAGGCCCTCAGAGAGGCCATTGTACGGGTTCCAGCTGAAGGGCCCACTAAAATCCTCACCTGCAGTTAGCATCTTCTGCCTGACATGTACTGAGGAAGCCTTTGGGATGATTCCAGCCTCAGCTGTCATCATAGCCTACTTCCTGTTGCTACAATAAAATGGCAGAGGCTGGATACTTCACAAAGAAAAGAGGTGCATTTAGTTCCTAGTTGTGGAAGCTGAAAATCAAGACATTCAGATTTTGCAAGAACTAGTGACTCCAACTATGTCCCGCCTCTTAAAGGTTCATCGCTTCTTAACATCACCACCCTGGGGACTGATCTAGTGTGTGAACTTTTGAGGATACCCTACCATATCCAGACCTGATGGCAGCCATGTGGGAGACCCTGTGGGATCTACATCACTGAGCCCAGTTTTTCCCAGAACCACAAGAGGTGAAAATAAATGATTAGCGAGTGAGCCACTCAGTTTGGAGGTGATGTTACACAGCATTAGATATGGGAAGAGGGTCCAGCAAGTCTGCACTGAGTGGGTCAATGTGGAGAGGTTTGGGTGAAGGAATGTTGCCCACGTTTGAGCTCTGTGTAGCTGTAGCTGACAACTCTCTGTCCCTAAGAGGTCTCAGAGATTCTGGAAGCTCAAAGGTCGGTGCTTACCCCATAACCACCCAAAAGGCGAGTCCTAGAAACTCTTTGTTGGGAGTAGGTAACATAATGAGGCTCTCAAACATTAGCTCTTAGCCAGGTGCGGTATTGCACATCTGTAATCCCAGCACTCTGAGAGGCTGAGGTAGGAGGATCCCAAGTTTGAGCCCAGCATGGGCAACTTAGCCATTTAGGGAGACCCTGTCTCAAAAATAGAAAAGAGCTGGGGAATGGCTCAAGGGGTTCAAGTCCCACTACCCAAAACAAACAAACAAACAAACAAAGCAAGCCTTCTGTAAGGGACCTCAGAGCATTTGTTTATTGAGGGTTCTTAACATTGGGCCCATGGGTAGTTTCAGGGGGAACAAAAACACATTTTCTCTCTGTGTGTGCTATTTTCATGAGGAGAAGTTCTCCAGGCTTTAACTGTTATTAGATTTTCTGGTGATGAAGTAGACTAGCTACGCTAAATAAGCTTCCTTCTGAAAACAATTCTGGGTACTACTTTTTAAAAAACACTGATGAGCTGGCAAGAAAGTGAGGAATATTCAAGCCAAAAAACATTCAATAATCCAGAGGAAAGCTGAGGAATAAAACTGACTTTTGCCTTGAGGACATTTTAATTTTATTTTTAAGCTTTTTTTGTGTGGTTTTAAAAAAAAAACCATGAGATCAACCGTGTTAAATTTTTAAGTGTGTGGTGTGGTATGAAGTACAAGTACAGTGTTAGGGAGCAGATTGCTAGAACTTTTTGCAAGATAGAAACTTTGTCATTCTTATTTATAAACTCAGAAAACTCGGACTTGAATTTTCACGGTCTCACTGGGAGGGAGTAATTGACGATGGCTCTCTGACACAATAAAGCACCCTGGGTTTTTTTGGTACCGGGGATCAAACTCAGGACCTTGCTCTTTTGAGGCAGGCGATGGAGCCACTGAGCTAAATCCCCTATGCTGTTGTCCCCAGTGTTAGTATGTTAGTCCCCAGTGCAGCAGTGTTGGGAGGTGGGTCTGGGGCTCCACCCTTATGAATGGTTTAATGTTGATTACAAGAGGACTCCAGGCTTCCGGTGTAATCTCTTACTCTCCCTCACCCATGTGACAACTACTTCCATGTTATGATATAGTAAGAAAATCAGCCTAGATGTGTCCCCTGGGTCTTGGGCTCCCAGCTTCCAGCACCATGAGCTAGATAAACTGTTGTTCATAAACTACCCAGCCTCAGGTGTTGGGCTAGAGCAGCACAGAATAGACACGAACACACCCTGGCTTTCGCGCTTGTTAATGTTCATGATATCAACTTCCCACCATTGCTGATTTCAAGCAGTCAATGGTACCAAGAACTAGCACGCAAAGTATTTGGTTCTTGTGTCAAGCACACTACTGACAGCAACTCAAAGCCTCTCTCTATGGGGGGAAGTCTAATAAATCCTTTCCTACATAAGACTGGGACTTCAGTGAATCAATTAACCAGGCATAAGCACCACCCTCTCCCACCAGACTGAGAACACATACACCCCGAGAATCTATCACCTCCCATATGTGGATTTGAAGCACAAATCCACCCTACCTGAACGGTCTGAAAAATTAAAGTCAAGAATTTAAAGTGGTTCCAGTCTGATGATGCCCATAAGCATCAAATGCAGATTCTTCTACAACTGTCCCATCCCTTCATCCCAAGCCTCAGTGATTCTTACAGATAAACCTCCAAAGAGATGAGCTCCTAGACAGGAGAAACAAACAGTAGACAGGGGAAATAAATGTTCATAGGCTTCAGATATTCAAAATTTCAGACAAATGACAAAAAAATATATATTTAAATGCTTAGTGAGTAAAGAAGCATAAAAAAAAACAACTGGGGGGGGGTACCGGGCATCAAAATCGGGACCTTGCGCTTGCAAGGCAGGCGGCAGCACCACTGAGCTAAATCCCAGGCCCTGAGTAGTTTAAAGAAATGGAGGATAGGGGCGGGGATTTAGCTCAGTGGTGCTGCCCCCTGCCTTGCAAGAGCAAGGTCCCAAATTCAATCCCCAGTACCAAAACAAAAAGAAAAAAGAAATGGAGGACAGATTCAGTAGATCCAAGACTGTGTACTTAAAGGTCCCAGGAGAAGGGAGAAAGAGAATGTGATGGAGACAGTAATTAAATAGTGCCTGAGATTCATCCAGAAATTCATAAGCCTGTATATTCAAGATTCCCAGGAAACTCTATGAAGAATAAACAAAAAAATAGACCCACAATTGGCCACATCACAGTGTCATGCAAAATACCAAAGGTTGAGAAAGTGTTAGGGACAGATTGTTTTTGATCTGTGACAATTGGACTAACTTAGCTGATTTCTCAATAGCTGCAAGACAGAAGAATTACATCTTCAGTGCGCTGAGAGAAAGTGACTGTCAAAACTACCAAAGAGATTTTAAGAGGAAGAAAAAAATAGTTATATGATGAGACAAACCAAATCTACCTTTGCCACCAGCAGGAAGAAGGAAATTATCCCAGATGGAAGGAATGAAAGACAAGGATGTAGAACAAAAAAAGTGGTGTGGCCAGGGATTTAGCTCAGTGGTTTTGCTGCCTGCTGCGCAAGCACAAGGACCTGAGTTCGATCCCCAGTACCAAAAAAAAGAAAAAAAGAAAAAAAAAGTGGTGCATGAAAACATCTAAATATTGTAAAACAGTAATAGAGATGTCTTTTTGACTTAAAAAATAAGATGAGATTCAAACGCATAAAAGCAATAGTATATAATAAACTAGGAGAGGAGAAATGGGAATTAATTCTAAGGTTCTTGTATCATTTGACAACACAATCCATTAAATATTGAGTAACGTTAGATTCAAATAAAATGAGTATGTTAAAATTCCTAGCAGAACCACTAAAAATAGCAAAAAAAAAAAAAGAGATATAATTTGCAAACTAATAATGAAGAAAAATGGAATAAGAAAAAAATAAGAAAGCAAGAAAGAAGCCAGGGATGATGGCATACACTTGCAATCCCAGTACTTAGGAGGCAGAGGCAGGAGGGTGTTTAGTTCGACCAGTCTGGGTTATATTGTGAGTTCAGTGCTGGCCTGGACTACATAGTGAAACTCTGTCTCAAAAAAAAGAAACCTAGCTGGGGATTTAGCTCAGTAGTTTCGTCGCCTGTCTTGAAAGCGTAAGGACCCAAGTTCGATCCCGGGTACCAAAAAAAAAAAAAAAAAAGAAACCTAGGAAATATGGAGAAAATACAAAATAATAGTGTGCAAATAAATGTCTTTGTGTATGTAAATATTATTATTTTAATAAATGTAAGTGCACTAAATGCTTCAGCTAAAAGAAAAATATTGCCAGACTAGATAAAGCAATGAAGTCCAATTATAAGCTATTATGTTATCTTATGAGAGATATGGTTAACACACATAAGAGTGCAGAAATGTTGAAAAGTAAGAGAATAGAAAAAAATCTGTCAAATACTAACAAAGACAGCTGCTGCATCTACATTAATTTTAGCGAAAACTGAGGCAAAAACCATTATGAGAGACAAAAGAGTCTTTTCGTTATGATAAAAGGTCCAATTCATCAGCAAGCTAGAGCAATCTTAGGACTCTATACACTCAGTAACATAACTTCAAAATGCATAAAGCAACAAGAAAAAACAAGGAAGCAAAGTAAAAGCTAACAAGTGCAAATACAGTGGGCGTGGTCTGCAAGCCTCAGTGCTGGGCAGATTGAGCAAGTAGTAAGGATTAGGAACTGGGGTCCACAGAGGAAAGGGGACACCCATCCCTCATCTTCCCCCGGAAAGCAAGTGGCAATCAGGTCCCACACACCACGCTGTCATTTAATCTGTAGAGAAATGATCGCTTTTTCCTATCTTGGTAGGAATTTATGGTCCTGTTTTACAATTTAGGAGGCTGAGGCTTGAGGAGGTTAAATAATTCAGCTAAGGTCTCTTCCTCAGAATCTTAAATGTCAAGTTCTACTTCTTTTTTTTTTTTTTTTGGTACCAGGGATGGAACTTGGGTCCTTGCGCTTGTGCAGCAGGCAGCGAAACCACTGAGCTAAATCCCCAGCCCAAGTTCTACTTCTAACACTGTCTTCTACCTTCCTATTCAACAATCTTAATCCCCCAAGCCTACTTCTTGTAGCCCAGGCTGACCTCCAATTTGCAATGATCCTCCCGCCTCAGCCTCCCAAGTGCTGGGATTACAGGCGTGTGCGTCCACATCCGACTAAGCCTCTTCCTTGTAAAAAGGATTGTGTCTTCTGCTTTCTGGCCACCTTGTAACCACTTCTTTACTTCTGTCCCCATCCACATGTGTCCAGAGAATATTTAATGTTGTCTCCACTCCCCACCTCCATCCTTCTTTCTTGTCCTTTGCAGGGTGGCTTCCGCCATCACGAAACATTTCTAAAACCTTAAGCCTGCTGTGCCTACCCTTGCCAATGTGTCCTCAGTTGGACAAATGAAGGTGATGCACACATGCGCCTCGGAGGTGGGGGTACATGGTTCCCTCTTGCCTTCTCTCCTTGTCTGGCAGGGGCCAGCTGGAGCCCTGTGTCCCCTCCTTCCTGCCATCCGTGCTGTCCTCACAGTGCTCTCCCTCCCTCTCCTGCCACTGGGGGATAAACCTGAGCATCATCCTCATCCATTGGGCTCCTGTTTCTCCACCACAGCTTCCTGCACTCACAGCCTCCAGAGTCTAGGTCCCAGGCCTGCCAGCTGCCACTGAAGAACCTTGGTGGTGACACTGCTCTTCGCTGTCCTTGGTCGCCACAGGCCGGGTGCTGGGGAGGGTCAGGCCTGCACGGGGTCCCTGGAAGGTTTGCCAGGTCGTGGTCTGGGTCAGGGCTGGTGGCTCTGAGGTATCTGCTTGTGGACACAGCCAGCTTGGGTACTCTGGAGTCACAGAGCTTCGTGGGATCCCTCACCTTCCTTCCCTTCTGTGGGATCTCAGGTGTCCCTGGGGCATGGTTTTGGGGAAATGCATGGTGTGGGGGCCTTGGTCATCAAAGCCACAGCCAGCACCTGTGAAGTCACCTTGGCGCGTGCTTTCGCATGAGAGCAGCAGCAGCTGTGAGAGGCACCTGGAGAGCTTCTAAAAACCACCGATGTTCCAGCACCAATCAGACTTGTAGCTCCTTGGGCAAAGGTCAGAGGGCAACAGGAAGGAATGAGATCTCAAACGGATCGGATCCGAGCAGGAGGCCCGTTTTTGGCTTCCAGCGGGACCACAAGGCCTCAGCAGGCCTGGGAGCTCCCTTTGTGTTGGCGGGGAAGGCTTTTCTGCCACCTCTTTCCCGGGCTGGGCGGTGGCTGCTCCAAGCCCCAGAACGGGGGTGGGTCACCCCTCTGGTCCAGCTTCGGGCTCTTCCCACTGGAAAGACACGCCCTTTGATGCGGGGGAGGAAGCATTTTTGAGGTAAAATGTTGTATAACAGCCAAGAATGGAAAATATTAAAAGCCCACTGGTGACAACAAGGTTTGTGCCAGGGCCGGAAAGTACGGAGAACAGGAGGGACATCCCCGAGGTGGAGAGGGTGGGCACGGAGGGGGTCAGCCAGGGGTCAGCCACGCCCCTTGACCCAGGTGGCCTCCGTGTCAGGGCTAGGATGAGCTTCTCCAGGCCACAGGAAGGTCCTGGGTGTTTTTAGTTTCGTGATTGGGATTGCCTTAATGCTCCCAATTGATTAAAAATGGCTACCTGTCATGGTCATTGTGACTTTGGGGAAGAGCCTGAAGTCCCATGGTGCCAGACCTGGTGACTAAGGTAGATGTTTGTCCTGCCTTTCTGTTGGATGGCACTTGGCAGCAGCATTCACTATATATATTATTAATGTATATGTAATATATATTATTATGTATTTATATATTATAATATATAATTATATATATAATTTTTTATCACACCTCATAAAGACACGAAAGAGGACTGCCAGAACTGCCTCAGAAATTGGCAAGAACGATGGGATAAGTGTGTTTGAAGAAGGGGGAGTATTTTGAGGGGCATTAATGGCAATGTGTCATTTATTGTAAAACAATTTTAAAATTTAAACATTCACTGTATATTTTGACCACATCTCATATTAAGACTGGTGTGCCCCATACTCCAGGGAGGGCAGTGGGCAAAGGCTTGTGGGCCACTGAGACTAGGAGATCTCAGGTGTCAGGGAGGACAGGGCTAGGCTGGTGCACACCCTGACCACTCTGGGTGCTGGCCTGCCAAGCACCTCTGTCCTCTAGGGGCCTCACCTGTGGTCTCAAGGGGCAAAGAAATAGTGTCAGTAGAATGTGACCAACTCTCGGTGAGAGGAATACACAGGGACTGTGGGAAACAAGAGAGACAGTTAGCTTACCCCAGGGATCGAGGAAGAATCCTTCCCCAGGGGAAGTATGGGTACCTGTGAGAACGTGCCCAGAGCCAGTGCCTGGGATACCAGGAGTCATCTCTGTGTTTGCAAAAAGATTCATTTGCAAAGACAGAACAAATGGATTCTTTCTCTCCATGGGGCCTCTTTCCTACCACCCCCGTCACATGTGCACCAGACACACAAGGCACTGGAGTATGTTCCAGATTCTTGTTGCTGTAAGGGAAATGCCTTCATAACAACTGGGGGTGGAACATGAGATCCTGGTAGCTGGAGATCTGCAGGGATGGGGCCTGAGAGCCGGGAAAGCTGCCCTGCTGGAAGGAGGGAGAACAGCCCAGAAGTGGGTATAAGGAGCAGGGTGAAGGAGGAAGGGAGCCTGTGTTAAGGTGGCCCAACCAGTCGGAGGGTTGTCGCTTGGCCTGCAGTTCAGTGCCGTGTTCACTTGCAGTGAGTCCCAAAGGGGCGAGCTTTGTCTTGGAAATGTGCAATGGGGTAGAAAACCTGAGCCCAAAGCAGAGGAGGTCCAGAGCAGAGGAGGCTTCCTGGAGTGAAGAGACACACTTGGAAAGACCTTGGTGTCCATTGGCCATGGGACAGCAGGTCCAAAGAAATTTCACCTGGATGTTAAGGGGAGGGGGCTCCCAAAATAGACACTGCAGACTTTGTTATAAGCCTCAGAGCCCATCTCATCTCATCATTGTACTGTGGAAGGAGCCCAGTCATCTTTAAAATTTTAGTTTGAAGGGCTGGGGATTTAGCTCAGTGGTTTCACCGCCTGCTCCGCAAGCACAAGGACCTGAGTTCGATCCCCGGTACAAAAAAAAAAAATTTTAGTTTGAGGCAGGGTCTTGCTAAATTGCCCAGGCTGGCCTTGAATTTAGAATCCTCCTGCCTCAGCCTCCTAAGTAGCTGGAATTGTAGGCATGCAACATTGCACCCAGACAAATCATCATTCTCATTCCCAGAAGTGCATAACCATTAAGGAGGCCCCTCATCTCTCTCTGGCATCCTGGAGAAAAGATCCCAGTCTACCAAACAAAGTCAGCCACCAACTCTCTCCATCTTCCTGGATAAGGGGCCACTGTGATACAATGGAAAGATTGGAGGTGCAGAAATTAGGAGACCTGGCCTGGATGTGAGCCTGATTTAAGTTCCTAAATCTTTCCAGGAGCCAAATCTTGGCAGAAGTCTGTTAACTTTGCACTGTGTGCTTTCTCCACTGCTTGTCTAGCAGGCTGAAATGAAAATCAACAGCAGTTTTGAGGAAGGAAACTGCAGAAAGGAGAAGGCAGTTGAGCCCTTCTCCTGGCATCTTCTTTGATGGAGGCTGATTAGTTGAGTGTAGAAGCTTCAAAATCTGTCTATCTGTCCTTTGAAGGGAGGGACAGTTCTGAACCCAGTAGTGTCCTTGGCAATTGGAGAAATCTGAAGGTACAGTTCTTAAGGACTCATATCTGAGTCCTGGGGGCAGCAGAAGGGCTGTAAGTAAAAGCCAAATTGCTGTTCCATTGAGCTTTTTTTTTTTTCCTGTCGATACTGAGAATCAAACTAAGGACTATGTGCTTTCCAGGCAGGCACAGCACCACTGAGCTACATCCCCGGTGCTGATCCATTGAGCAGTCTGTGTCATATTTGGGGTAAGCAGTTCTGTTTTGGGATCAGGAAAGAGGCATTTATCCCATTTCTCACCTTTGTGTACCAGAAAGTTCTAGGGTACTGAGGTCAATGCCAGTAGAAGTCACAGTGTTAAAAACGAGAGGCAGGAAACAGTTAATACAGATAGCACAGTCTTTTTAACAAATAGTATTGGGATGATGGGATAACCCTATGCTGAAAAAAGAAAAAACCTGACCCATACTTCATACCCTTTCCAAAAGCTATTTCAAAATGAATGATAGGCCTAAAGGCAAAACCTAGAACTAAAACACACCTAGAAAAAACAGGAGAAAATCTTTGCAACTCCAGGTTCAGCAAAGATTTCTTAGATCCAACTCCAAAACTTCAGTCGTTAAAATAAAGCAAATTGACAAATTAGAAAAGGTTAGCCACAGATTGAGCATAAAAAATATTGTCAAAGCATATGTCTTCTAAAGGACATTTATCCAGAATAAATAAAGTGCTTGCAAAACTCAGTAATAAGAAAATAAGTAATCCAGTTACAAAAAGGGCAAAATATTTAAACAAATAATTCATCAAAGACATATGAATGACCAGTAAGATGTTCAACATCATTGGTCACTAGGGAAATGCAAATTAAAACCACTATGAGGACTAAGGATGTAGCTTAATGCTGGAGTGCTTGCTTGGCATACTCAAGGCCCTGGGTTCAAGGCCCAGTACAGGGGAAAAAAAAAAAAGCTTTGGAAAGGGTGAAAATAAAACTCAAACTCAAACTCTGCTGAGATGGAGTGTTGATGCGAACGCCGAGCACTAGAATTCTCCTACGTGGCATGTAGAAATTAAGTGGGGCCATCACTTTGGAAAACAATTTAGCTGTTTCTTAGAAAGTTAAATGTACAATTACCACACAACCCCATTCCTAGGTATCAACCAAAGATAAATGAAAAACTTGTTTAAATGAACACCTGTACATGAACATTTATTACTAAAGTGTAGTTGCTAAGAACAGGAAAACTGAAGACAACCTGTATGTCCTTTAAGTAGTGAATGGATAAAGAAACTAGTACATCCTTTCATGGATTACTACTCATCCATAGATCTGAACATTGGAAACATGCAACACCGTGGATGGTTGGATATCCTACGTAACATAAAATAGATTAGAAAGGCTCATACCACCGGGCACAGTGGCACATGCCTGTAATTGCAGCTACTCAGGATGTTGAGGTGGGGGATCCCAAGTTTGAGGGGCCAGCCTGGGCAACTTAATGAGACCCTGTCCCAAAATAAAAAATTGTAAAAGGAGGGCCGGGGATTTAGCTCAGTGGTTCCGGCGCCTGCCTCGCAAGTGCAAGGTCCCAAGTTTGATCCCCGGTAGCAAAAAAAAAAAAAAAAAAAAAAAAAATTGTAAAAGGACTGAAGATCTAACAGTATAGTGCCCTTGGGTTCTGTCTCCCAAACTGGTGAGGGTGAGGGATGGGGTGGGAGCCTCATACTATGTGATTCTATTTATATGATAGTCTCAAAAAGGCAAAACCACAGAAAGGAGAGCAGCTCAGTGTCTACCAGTTGCTGGGAATGCAGGGAGTGGTTGACTGCAGAGGAAACTTCCGAAGTGATAGAAATATTTTATAGCTTGATTATGACAGTAAGTGATTATATTTGTCAAAAGTCATTTAAATGTACATTCAAAAGGGTGAATTTTCTCCTGCTGTGCAAGCGCAGGGACCCGAGTTTGATCCCCGGTACCAAAAAAAGAAAAGAAAAAGAAATAAATCAGAAGTTAAAAAAAAAAAAAAAGTGTGAATTTTACAGTATGAAAATAGACTATAATTTTTTAAAATTAGGGGTGGGGTTCAAATGCCTTCTCCCTTTTCTGTGTCTTCCCTGCCAGTGCCCTATATCCTATCCTATCCTGTCCTCGAAGTGTTTCAATTTAGCCACCATAAACATTGCTCTCCTTCTGGAATAAAAGGCAAACCCATTAAGAATGGTCTCTACAGGGCCACATGTTTTATCCCTGGGTCCCATTCTATCTATCTAGGCCTGGTCACATTCCCTCTTACTTTTTTTTCCTTTTGAGACAAGGAGCTCTTTGTCACCCAGACTGGCCTTGAACTCATGATCCTCCTGTCTCAGCCTCCCAGATAGGTGGGATTACGGGCATGCACAACTCTGCTCAGCCAAGTTACTCTTTTCCTAACCTCCATTTCCCCTTCTCTGCACAAGAGTCCTGGTGGTGACTTGGGGAAGGGACCAAATCCTTAGGGCCTACAAGGATGAAATGTGGGTGAAAGATTCTGCTTATAAAGAGGGAGGCTGCTCAAGGCCAACTTTCCATAGCTCCAGCCAATAGAACAGTTGCGTGTCCCAGAAGTATACAGCCAGCAAGGCCATCTGCTGGGCAGCCTAACCATGGCCGCCCTGGCACTGCTGCGTGCTCTCCTGGGCTGCCAGCATCTTGGTCAGAGTTGAAGCTGTATCACACCCAGAGCCATCTGGGACCTCTTTGGGGAGACATCAAAGAGGCCTCAGGTCATGAGGGACAGAGGCACAGAGGCTGGTAGATGCATGGGCGAGGGTTGAGTAACTGGGGCAGACTCATCATGGGGACTAGGAAGAGCCAGGGGAGGAGAGCGTACTCCTGAGGTAGCACCCTGGTGGACTATCCAGCCCAATCCTATACAAAACTGGGACTGTGATGTTCCTGAAAAATACAGGGGGGACCCTATGATGTCCTCTACAGAGCATGAACTCATTGGTCCATGCCATCAATACTACAATGTCCCCGTGATGGAGACATGATGGTGACAGTGAGAACACTGTGGTATGCTGGTTGAACGTCTTGGAGATGTAGTATGAATTCTGCAGTCTGCAGTGGACACACTCAGGCCTTGGGGGGTGTGAACACCTTGTGATGAGCATTGTGAACACGACAGGCACTGCGTGTGACTTGAGTCTCTGATTGTGTGAATGAACCCTAGGGACACTGAGGTGACCCTGTGAGGCTCAAGGAGTGCTCTGTGGTTATGCACAAGGTAGAGAGCTCTACTGATCATGATTTGCTGTGCCCAGAATCCATTTTCCCTACTTCTGGTGACAGCGCCACTTGTCTTCAGGAAGAAATTCTCAATGGGGCCGATGAATCTGCTGGCTCCAGAAAGTGTCTAATCAGAGCTTTCCATCCCATGGTGACAGGGACTGGGTCAGGAATGGGCCAATGAGAACCTTTCCCAGGTCTTTTTGGGAAGAATTGGGGAGGAGTTACTCTTTCCACTGGGAATTTGAGGCATGCTGCTAGAAGGGAGCATGGAAATACTGGGAGACATTCCATGTATTCAGCCTTGTTTCAATTACTGGTGCCACGTGACAAACTAGCCCAAAATGTAGTGACTTAAATGACAACTATTTGTTATATCCCAGATTTTGTTATATATTTTGTTATCCCAAATTTGTTATATACAGATTGTGTAGGTCAGGATTTCTTGGAGGATTTGATTGGGCTTTTACTTTTCTTCCTCCCCCTCCTCCTCCTTTTCTTCTTCCTCTTCCTCTTTCTCTTCCTCCCCATCTCTCATTTTTGCCCTACAGATGTTGACCCCAGGGCCTCTCACATGCTAGGCAAGCGCTCTACCACTAAGCTGCATCCCAGCCCTTTTTTATTTTATGCAACAGGATCTTACTAAATTGCCCAGTCTGGCTTCAAACTTGCAACCCTACTGCCTCAGCCTCCCAAGGAGCTGGGATTATAGGCATGTGCCACTGCACCCAGCTATTCTTTTGCTTTTTGAGGCACTAATTGAGACCCACTTCACTGGTCGGTGGCTGATCTAGAGGACCCAAAACATCTTCACTCACATGTCTGGTGTCATGATGGTGGCTGCAAGGCTGGGCTTACTTGGGGCTGCTCACCATCATGGTGGTCAGAAGGAAATTAGCCTTGACTTCTTTTTATGATTTGTTTGTTTTTCTTGAGATTGGGGCTCACTCTGTAGTCCAGGCTGGGTTTGAGCTCATGAGCCTTCTGCCTGAGCCTTCCTAGTGCATGTGCCACCATGCCCAGCTAGACTTGCCTTCTTCCATGGCAGCTGCTCTCCCTAGAATGAGCATCCCAAGAGATTCAGGGAAGTTGTATGACCTTTTTTGAGCTAACCTTAAAAGTTCGCCTCAGCCTACTTGTGATAAGGAAGGCACGAGACCAGCTCAGATTCAAGGGGAGGGAAATTGGATTCTATATCTTGATAGTGGAATAGTGTCATAAGTCACGCAGACAGGAAGCTAAGAAATGAGAGATACCACTGCAGTCATCTTTGGAAAACAGACTGACAGCTCTGCCATCGCAGAGGAAGCATCTGAGATACGGAAAGAAAACAGTTCTGCTGACATTATCTGTGGCTGGATCCAGCTTTTCCCAGGACTTCAGTCAAGAAAACCCTAAGATTCCTTTTCCACATAAACCAATCTCAGTTGTGATTTTGTCCCTTGCACCTGAAAGAGCCTTTGTCCTTAGCGTGTATGTGTTGTTATGTATTGCAGCCTGACAAACCACCCCAAAACTCTGGCTGAAGACAATGATTTACTGTTTCTCTTGATTTTGTGGGTTGGTTGGACCATTCTTCTATTGTCTTACTGGCCTTGCTCATGCCGCTGCTGAGGTGGATTCAAGATGCTTCACTCACAGGTCTGAATATTGGGTGGGGACATTAGTTTTTATCGTGTGATTTTTGGTTTGCTTTTGCAATACGGGGGATTGAACCCAGGGTCTTCACCCTCAGGTATATTCCTCTTTTCTTTCTCTTTCTTTCTCTTTCTTTCTTTTCTTTTCTTTTCTTTCTTTTCTTTCTTTCTTCCTTCCTTCCTTCCTTCCATCCTTCCTCTCTCTCTTTTGACAGGCTCTCACTTTGCAGTTCAGGCTGGCCTTGAACTCACAGCAGTCCTCCTGTCTCAGCCTCCTAAATGCTGAGATTATTACAGGCCTCCACCACCACTCCCAACAGTTTTTTTATTTTTTTCTCACTGAGTTGCTAAATTGACCAAGGTGAGCTAGAATTTGCAGTCCTCTGGCATCAGCCTTCCAGAGTGCTGGGATTATAGGTGTGTGTCACCATCCTGTTTTATCTGTGATTTTGAGCCGCATGTGAGCCAGCCTGACACTTTCCTTTTCCCTCTGACAGCCAGAAGGGGGAGTGCTTTGATTGACCCCCACAATTTGGCTATGGCTCTCCTGAAAGCCTGCAGTGACCTGGGAAGATGCCTGCCTTGGCCACCGAGCTTTGAATTTGGACCAATCAGCAAGCTCAAATTTGGATCAATCACAGGCCTATGTTAGTAGCTCTCCCATCACACTTCCCTTGTCCAGATGTTGCTGGACTGCAGTGCAGGCCCGTCTAAATAAAGCCTTGCTCCTTGGTTCTGTAAATCTGAAGGGGCTGGCCCTGAAGAGTTCTAGAGACCAGAGGGATATCAGTCATTGATTGGCAGTTGATGGGCATCATGGAGATCAGCGGAAACTGTTAAGAGTTCCCAGTAGCCGCCAAGGATTAACCCTGACTGCTGAGGACCTGATGGGGTGGCTTAGAGTCTTGGCTCCATAGCACTGTGGCCTGCCTTGGAGTCCCCAGGGCTGTCACACCAAGGAGGGCCACTGGCACTCAAGGCCTCTGGAGCTACTAGCAGAACTGCCCTTCATAGATTTTCGATTTCCATCCGAATTGAGCAAAAGAGCCCCTAACTGATTGGCAACACTCACTCCTCCCGCAGTAGGCTAGACTGAACTTCCATATGTGATAAAGGTCATTCTATGAGAGTGAGGGTTTCCAGAACGTGTCTACCATCACTTCCGTCATATTTCTTTATTCCAGGCAAATCGCAAAGCCAGCCTAAGTCACAGAAGTGAACAGAGGCCCCACCTCATAATGAAGAGTAGCAAGGACTTTGTGGCCATGTTTAATCCACCACAATCTACTAAATAGCTGGATCATGACAGCTAGGAACATCTTTAGATGAGTGTGTGTGCAGGAAGCAGGATGAGTGTGATTTCCACATGGCTCCTCTGGGCTGAGGTTCCCATATCAAGCTCTGCATTAGACTCTTGGTCCCCAGGGGCAGCTTTGAGCGGACAGTCTACTGTGCCCGAGTGGCTTCACCTCTCTGAGCCTCAGTTCTTCCTCTGTAAAACAGGCACAGTCATCATTACCTTGCAGGTTCGCTGTGAGACTGAAGATAAGATCACCATGAATGCGGTTTGTAAATTATGGAGTGCCATCTACATGTGGTGGAACATTAGTAGCTGAGATGGAAATAGTCAACATGGGCCTGGGTCATCAGAGAAGGAGGAGGGAGGAGACTGAGCCAGAGTGTTGAAAGATGGAGACATTCACATTGGTTGGGAGGAAGGTCTGTATTTCAAGACAGGAAGCTGGGGAATAAAATTGTAAAGGTACAGAGATAGAACAGTGGCATATTACCTAAGACAGGGAGGAGAGTGTCTTGGCCAGAGGCTGAGGCCCCCATTACCCTGGACTCTGCGTCTCTGGGGTCCCAGGCAGAGGGTCAGCAGCCCTTATGGTCTCAGAGCGGCAGCCCTGGGCTCCAGTCTCCAAAGCTCATCAATCAGCTGACTGTCCCCATCCAGGCCTGCAAAGCCTCCTTGGGCCACTCCTGGAGGAGGCAGTCTGGATAGATTAGAGACACTGCCCTGTCTTTTTAGCCATTAGAACCAGGTCAGAGCCCTCCAACCATTCCCAACCTCCTTTCCTGACAGCAGGGTGGGGACCCCTGGCTATAGTTTGAGTCACAAGTGGCCTGGCTAAACTAGGCTCCAAGTCTGTCCATCCCCTAGGCAGGGGTGGGGGTGATTGATGAATTTCCAGTGTGTTCCAGACAGGGACTTGGAACCGCTTCAGAATGGCCTGGCTTGCAGGAGCCCCAGGTGGCGACTCGGGACTGAGGCTCACCCATCCAGGCCAGGCCCTGGACAGTCCAGGCCTATGGCCACCTCCCAAGTTCTCTCTGTCCTGGGGACAGACAGCAAGGGGACCATTGTGGCTCAGCAGCAGCCTCTTCAAAGGAGTTCTGGGAGAGCAGTTTGGGGTAGGCTGAGGTTCCTGGAGTCTAGCCCTTTGCTGTTCATAGTTCGGTTCGCCTTATGAGCAGAAAAAGACCTGATGGGAGTATGGAGGCAACAAGGATATGAGCTAGGGGAACACAAAAGCCAGGACTGGAATTAGAACCCAGAGATTCTAGCTCAGAGTTCCCTCACCTGTGCCAACCACAGCGAAACTCACTGGCCCCTTGGGTGAACCTCTGAGTGCTAGGGCAAGCAAGGAGACCCAGACAGGAATCCTGGCCTAAAGAGCTTTACTTTGGCAAATTCTCATCTCCAATGGTATCCTGCCTCCTACTATAGAAAGAGAGGAAAGGGCTGGGGACACCGAGGTCCAGGGTGACTTGGATTGCTTCTGGTCCAAGGTGGCACATCAGAATCAATGACAGAGCCAGGACTGGGCTTCTGACTTCCAAGTTCCTGTTTATCTCCTGCCCTTTGTTCTGGCGATTGTGCCTCAGCCTGTCTCTGTGTCTGTCCTCATAGTACTAGTGCTCACGTGAGACTGACTCAGGACAGACATCTGCTGTCAAAGTTATGGCAGAAGCTGCTTCATGGCTTGGCTGTGACAGTTTGGATGAGGATGAGGCAGGCTACAGGGCCTATGGCCAAGGGCTGGAGGCTGGAAGGGAGACCAGGCTCCAGGAGAGAAAGCAAATCAGACAGCTAAGGCACTGCTGCTGCTCAGCATCCTTTCTCCAATCGTGCTCTCTTCCCCAACAGTGCCTGTCCAGGGCAGTGTTCAGAGAAAACAGAGCTCCTAAGCCCTTGCTAACCCACAGGGAAGAGCACAGACAGAAAAAGACAGGGGCCGGGGATTTAGCTCAGTGGTGCTGCTGCCTGCCTTGCAAGGGCAAGACCCTGAGTTCGATCCCTGGTACCAAAAAAAAGAAAGAAAAAGGCAGACATAAGCAGGTGTTGGCCCATGTACACGGCTTCCGGTGTGAGGGTTAGCGGCTACGCCATGGAATCATTTTTATGTGAGGCTCTTTCTTGTGGCTCCCCAGTGCCCAGCCTAGAGCCTGGCAGAATAAGAGCTCAGCGAGGGTGTGTGGAAAGAGTGACCCAGGTGTGGAAGACCACAGGGCCAGACTTCCTCCTCCAGGCGCTGGCAGGAGGCAGGAAGCCCAGACCGGGTAGGATGAGACTGCAGCATGAGGCAGGACTCGGGCAGTACCGGTGTGGTCTCCAGTACGCTCTCTCTTCATCCTCTGAGAGGCTCTGTCCTTGTGAACGGTAATTTTCAAAATGTGGTCCAAGAACCAGTAACTTCAATAGCACCGGCAGGCTGGACAGAAATGCACTCTTGGGCACCACTGAATTGGAAACTCTGGGTGTGGGTTCAGAAATCTGTGTTTTAACAGCCTTCCAGGCCATTGGATGCAGGCTAGAATAAGAGACACAGTCTGGCTGGTGCTGGAGCCGGAAAGCCCAAAGCACAGGCAGCTGCCTAGGGTGCTTGTCCCGGAAGTGAGATGCATATATGAGCATCCGGCAGGTCTCTGAGGGATCCGAGTGCTGGGCTCTGGGATCTACACAAGTATAAGCAGCGCCTGGATGGAAGCAGGGAGGGGCAACGTCTCGCTAGGTGACAAACTGGGCCCCACAATTCCTTTGTCCTTTGCGCTCCTTGGGAGGCCAGAGAAGCTGAGCAGTTGTCCAGCTGAGGCAGACACACCCAGTAGAGAGGCCTGTGTGCCGAAGGGAGCTTCGGGTATGTGCTAAGAGCAGCAGAGTCCTTTCCTGCACGGGTGGGCCAGGGCCAGGGAATGCCGGGATCAGCAAGTGGCACTTAGGCAAGAGCACATCATCTCTAAAGCCACGAAGTCCTGCTCCGCTGGAGAATTCCCCTTGGCCCTTTCCCAGGGCTGTTCCTAGTGCCCAGCCCACAGTCTGACCCCTATTTCTGCCCTGGCCAGGACAGCCCTGGGAAGCTGCCCACCTGGGCCATCTGCAGGCCCCCAAAGGATCTGGATGTGAGATCCTGGCTTCTGTGAGCTGCAGGGGACGTGGGGAGGGGAGGGAGGCTCAAGCTCAGATCTGGTTTCACCGCTGCTTCCCATGGCTGCCTGCCACAGGCTGAGCCACCAGCTGGCCTATATAAGGCCTGCGGCTAGACAGCTGCAGTAGTGAGGACTTGGACCCCCAGCGAAGGAGACCTGCTCAGGACGGGTGAGCTCCACTCCCAAGTCCCTCCCTCATCTTTGTACCCACTGCCTTTCTTAGCTATTCTCCCCAACCACCCCATTTCTGGTTTTTTGCTGGCTGACCCCTCATCTTCCACAGAAGACTCCCATTTCTGCTCTGAAGTTCTTTCCCCCAAGTGCCCCAGAGTCCTCTCCTTCCCTCATCTGAGGTCAGAAACCCCACAAATGGCCCCACTCTGGGTCTCTATACCTGTGGGTGCCCTGCGTTGTTCCTGGAGCCAGCCGGCATCCGTGGTCCAAGAGCTTGGAGGTGCGTGGGTTGGGGAGCCTGACCGTCAGACATGTACTGGGGGACAGCGGGAGGCTGAGAAACCTCCATGAGCTGCCAGATGGGAAATGGTTTTTCCACAAGGTGCCCCAGGCCACCTCAGCTCTCTGACAGCACTGGAACCAGCTCAGGTTGAGTGCTGTGCAGGCCTACAGCCCACTCAGCTCCCACTCAGAGCCCAGGGCTTGGGTTGAGTCCCACACTCACTGGAGATGTGACCTCCTGGGGACTCTGTTCCTGGACTGAGAGGGGATGGGAGTTAGGGCTTTTAGGGCTAGATGGTCTGCATTGTGGAACTGTTTTTGTTTCTTCCTCTGGGGCATCCAAGAGTTTCTGGATCTTTTGTCCAGAAAGGAGAAACTTTTCTTTTCCTACACTCTAGACTTTGGGGACTAAAGGGAACCATTTTTTGATTCTGGGTTGGCCAGGGCTCTGAGGAGAGAGAAAAATGTCCTGCTAAGCAAGAGCCTGGGCCACACATGCCCTATGGTTCCTTAACCTGCATTACCAGGCCTGCTTTCCTCTCCACACCCTGCAGCCCCTACCCCATGCTCAGCAAGTATTAGGGAGCCCTGGCTTCTCACACTGTACCCCCTCTGCTTTCCCACAACTGGCTCCTAGCTGTGGAACTCCCAGCCAGGCCCCAAACAAGCAAGCAGAATGTGTTCCAGCTGCAGCCTGTGCACATCTGGGAATGTATTCCTGGAGGTGGTAGGCCTGAGGCATCTGTGCCTTCAGCCTGCCTGCCTAGGAGGGGCCACTGTGGTCGAGACAGGCCTGCATGGCCTCTTCTGCAAGAGTGTGAGCCTCACCAAGGGGCCCCCAAGCCTGGGTCTGGATGTGAGGCCACTGGGAGTGAGCCCCGGCCCCTGGGTCAGCCTTGTGTGAACTCAGATCCAGAGCCTCTACCTCTCCCAAGCTGCTCAGTTTTACAACTCAAGCAGCTATCCCACTTGCAAGACTTCATTCTGTCCGTCTTTCCATCCTCAACAGGTCAAGAAATACCTCTGTATTCGAGCCATGAGGGCTGACTCAGAAATGTGGGGTCTGACAAGCTTTGTTTCTTTGTAGGTCACCGGATCTGAGAAACCTCCCAGGGAACCACATTCCGGAACCACATTCTGGTTCTGTGAAGCCCTCTCACACTCTCCTGCCACGTTCTCACAGGGCTAGGGGGAAGATGGAGGGGACCAATGCCTGGCTGTTCTCCTTCCTGGTCTTGCAAGTTGCCTCTGTGTTGGGTACAGGCTGAGTATCTGCTACCTCCCAAATCTGCCCTAGCCATAGCGAAGTCATATCTGGGATCTGTTTGTGCATCTGCCTTAAGACAGCAGTGACCTTAAGACCTGGGGCTGTGTGATAGATTTATTTCACATAGTTCTCTCTCTTTTTTTTTTTTTTTTTTTTCCTGGTGCTTGGGATGGAACCTGGGGCCTTTGCACTGAGCTATATCTCGTCCCTTTTAAAAAATTTTTATATTGAGACAGGGCCCGCTAACTTGCTAAGTTGCCCAGGCTGTGCTCCAACTTGCCATCTCCCTGCCTCAGCTTCCCAGAATTCTGGGGTTACAGGTTACATACCCATCTGATAGTTCCCAATATTAAAACTCACAGAACAGAACCTTGGGAGGAGAAAAGATAGGAGAGTTACTGCCCCTGAGTACTAAATTGAGCTCTGAGCTTCCTGGCAGCCAAAGCAAAAGGGAGTCACGGGAGATCACTGAACTCTCGGAAGCAGATTGGGGTTTGGTCAGTTTTTAGCGTCATGAGGATTCTTCTGGCCTAAAGCCTACTTTCATTTGGATCAAATTTTGCAGACACACCAGAACCTCTCTGGTCTCCTTGCCCTCTGATCCCGACCCGGTGACACTGAGCTCTGCAAAATGAAAGAGAATGAGAGAGAATTTGCCTGCTTCCCTGTGGAAGCCCCAGAGCCTCAGTACCCTGCCCTACACTCTCTACCACCTCCCCTTCCTCTTCTCATTTCCAATCTCATACTCAGATAATGCAAAAAAGAAAAAAGAAAAAAGGAAAAAAACCCAAAAACTGGAAACCCTCTTCTCAAGCGGCCTGCCCCAAAGGCTTTGTGAGCACAGATGCAGGGGACAAAGGCTGTCTCAGCGCAACACCCAGCCCTGTGTGCCCCGCCTCCTGCCTGCTCTCGCCACCCAGTCAGCTGCTGTTTGGGAAGATGATTAACATTCAGCCATCTGAGGGGAAATCAGATTAGCTTGATTAAAAGAGCTCCTATCACCCCAATTAAGCAGCTCAGAGAATTCTGATTTGGCTCCTGGCCTGGGAGTTAATTGCCTTTCAAGACGTTTGCAGATCTGTGCTCCCCTCTCCTTCCCATTCCCACCCAGCAGCTCTGGTCCTGGTGGAGTAGGGCTGCAACTGCCCATGGCCTCAGGACCTTGTTCTTATTCCTTGTGGGCAAACCCCACAGCGAACCCCACAGCCTGAGAACCACCAGCCCATTTCTGTCCATCTGCCAAGGAAAGGGAGAGGGATGTTTATGGAGCCAGACTTTCAGCTAAAGGGAGTTGCTAATACTTCTGTGTAGCTATTGTTAAGTGGCCTTTATGAGTGAGCCTTTGTAATCCCCGCAATCCCCTAAGGCAGGGAGCATTATTGTCCCCATTTTACGATGAGAGAACATGGGGCCAGATGGCTGGAGTGGCTTGCCAGAGGTCACAATGCTCTCATCTTCATGGACTTGAGGCATGTTTATGTTTATCTCATGGAATGCTCTTGCCAAAATGGCCCTATTAGGTGGCAGTTAGTATCTGTGTTTCACAGAGGCTGTCTTACCAAGATGAAGAAGACCAGTCCACTAATGCTCCATTTCTAGAACATGAATGAGAACGCTATTCACCAAGCATGCACCCCATGCATGCACCCCATGCTAGCTCTATTGCTCCCAATAATGTACTAGACCTTATGTCATTGTGATGTTTTAATGGATCCCTGCCTTGTGGGAAAAAAGAGAAATACAGCCTTTCTGAAGTTGCATAGCAGTAAGTGGCAGAGTGAGGATTCGAACCCGTGTCCGGAGCTCATGTTCCATCCAGCATACCATACTGTTTCCCTGCATTTTGAGAGGCTCCTGTTTAGTCCTGGCTTCTTGCTCAGCTTCTTCTTGTCCTGGCCCTCAGGGAGGCAGACAATGCTCACCCAGGGAGTGAGAAGAGTCCAGCCTGGGAAGAGGACCCCTGGTGCCTTTGCCAAGCCTGCTGATGCCCAGGAGAGTGAGTTGTGGCTGGAGCGGGCGGGGCCAGGAGGGCTGGGGTTTTACCGAGTTTGCCAAGGGGATCTCTGAAACTGGAGCATGATGCCAGGGTTTCACGAGGCATTTGGCAGAGGGACATGGTATAGGACAGCTCAGAATCAGGAAGCTGCCTGGTATCTCCCAGGAATGCTGTAGAGTGGGGAACTCAGCACAGGCTTGTGGGGAGAAAAGGGACATGAGGATGGAGAGAGAGTAGGGGTCAGCTCACCGCCCCAATGCCTTGCAAAGGCATGTCTTTTGTTTTTGTTTGTTTGTTTTGAAGTACTAGGGATTGATTGAATGTGTGGCTTCTGGACTGAGCTATATCCCCAGTCCTTTTTATTTAGTAAATTTTGAGTCAAGGTGTTATTAAGTCGCTAAATTGCTTAGACTAGGCTCAAATCTGTGATCTTCCTGCCTCAGCCTCCCAGAGTCAGGAATAGAGATGTGCAATACCACACCTAACTACTAAGGGATTATAAAGTGGAAAGAGTGGTGTTTGTGGTCCAGGCTACATGGAGAAATCTCACCTGGCCTCCTGGGGAGGTGAGGCATGGAGGGAGGGGGAACCTTGGGGCAGAGAGGCTGGGCAGGGAGTTACTGGCAAGGTTCTATCAGGCTGATGTGGTCTTGGCATGGTGAGGCAGAGGGAGGATTGGAGAGATGCTGAGGACATAATCAACCAGGGCCAGGTGAGTGGTACCAGGGAGGACTTCTGAGGCTGAGCAGGAAGAACCCAGCTCACTTGTGCCCCCAGGGATGGCTGCTCCCCAACCTTCCCTGTCCTTCAGGTCCTGGGGAGTGGACGGCATGGTTCAACATTGACCACCCAGGTGGGCAGGGTGACTTTGAGCGGCTGGATGCCATTCGCTTCTACTACGGAGACCGCGTGTGTACCCGCCCCCTGCGGCTGGAGGCTCGGACCACTGACTGGATACCCTCGGGCAGCAGCGGCCAGGTGGTCCACAGCAGTCCCCGGGAGGGCTTCTGGTGCCTCAACCGAGAGCAGCGGCCTGGCAGGAACTGCTCCAACTACACAGTGCGCTTCCTCTGCCGGCCAGGTGAGTCCTACAGGAAGCTCCCCTTAGTGTTCTGCTTATGGGTCCCCTCCATCAAGTTGTGTTAAGTTCAAGCAGCCTAGAGCAACTTCAGGGCTTTGAATCCTAAGCCTACCACTCGGGACTGAGTTCCCAAGGCCAGTTTTCTGCAATTCTCTTAGCCTCAGTTTCTCAGTTGTGCAGCAGGGCTAACTGTAAATCCCATAAGGATTTTTTGATGAGGAATAAGTGAAATCATGAATGTAGAGGGTGCGACCCCAGTTCACAAAGTGCTGGTTCCTGTTACTGCCCCTACATGCCAGTCACTTCCTATTCTTCCTCTCCCATTGACCTTTGCACTGTGTCCTCTTGGCCATTGCATGGAATGCTGAGAAGCTGAGTACCATCTCACAATACTGCAGCTGATAAGTGCGGAGCCAGGGTCTGCACCCTATCTGTGTTTGCAGAGTCCATGTTCTTGACATCCTGCCCTGCCCTGCCCTTCCCTGCCCCGGGTAATTCAGATGTTGGGCACCAGCTGCAGGCCTGCTCCTATGGATGGCCCCCCTCCTCTTTAGGGCTCTGCCAGTTCACACAGCCTGATGCTGCAGGCCTAGGTACCCATAGAGCCCATGTCAGTGGGGACTCAGGCTCGTCTTCTGCCTCAGACCAGAGGGAAGGGGGTGGGCAGAGAGGGCTGGAGTCCATGTTAATGTAGCCCCTGACCTCTGGGAGAAGGAAGCTGGTACTGTCCCTGAATATTCTGAGACAGTGAATCAAACCCCAGTGCTTGGCAACAAGCCCTCTCAGGGCCACTTTGGGAGGGAGGTTAGGTCATCACTGATCTCATTTTGCAGGTTCCCTGCGGCGGGACACAGAGCGCATTTGGGGTCCCTGGTCTCCCTGGAGCAATTGTTCAGCTCCCTGTGGTGAAATGGGGGTCCAGACCCGCACGCGCACCTGCCTGGCGGAGACAGTGTCACTGTGCAGTGAGGCCGCTGAAGAGGGCCAGCTCTGTGTGAGCCAGGCTTGTGCAGGTACCACTCTCCCTCTGGCGCCAGGGCTGGTGTAGTGAATGAGGCTGAAGCAGCCTGAAAGGATGGGTAGTTGGAGGGTCAGTCTGAGATGGGTTCTTTTGTGCACCCCCTTGGTATTAACTGAGTCTCTACTATGTCTCTGATGGAACTGTAGGATAATGTGGGGAACACAGAGCAGGGGAATGATCATAGCTTAGAGAAATCCAGGAAGGCTAGAGGAGGTGTCCTGGGCTCAGTCTGAAAGGATGAGTAAGAGTTAGCAGCTGATAATAAAGAGTGGCAAAGGGGAAAGGGAAGCCCAACCGAGGCTGCAGGCTGAGGTGTAGTGAAGGAGGGTTAGAATCCACACACGCCTTCTGATATGGCTCCTTATACCACAGCCTGTGACCTGGCCTGCCCCATGGGCCGGGTGAATGCTGAGTGTGATGCCTGCATGTGTGAGGATTTCATGCTCCATGGAGCTGTCTCCCTCCCTGGCGGTGACCCAGCCTCAGGGGCCACCGTCTACCTGCTGACCAAGACGCCGAAGACGCTGACCCAGACGGACAGCAGTGGCAGGTTCCAAGTCCCTGGCTTGTGCCCCGATGGCAAAAGCAAGCTGAAGATCACGAAGACCCAGTTTGTCCCCATTGTGCTCACAATGCCCAAGACCAAGCTGAAGTCAGCTACCATCAGTGCAGAGTTCGTGAGGGCAGGTATGAAGCTCTCTGGGTGCTAAGAGCTGATTTCCTGCCTCAGCTGGAGTGAAACCCAAAGTCTTCAGTGTGGCTCACAGGGCCCCAATCTGGCCCTCCCTTATTTCTCTGCTTTCTTTTCTTATCACTCCTCCCACATGGAGTCACTCTTTTCCAGCCACAAAGGCCTCCTACCTGTTCTTCAAATACAGGGCCTTTGCACTTGGTGTATACACAGCATAGCATGTTCTTTCTCCAGATATCGGAAGTCCTGTTCCTAACGTATGAGGGTTTTCCAGACCACTTTATCTAAAACAGCTCATTACAATACAGTGTGAGCATTGGAGGTCTTAGAGAGAGGAGGAGCTCAGAAATCGTGCAGAATGGCCAAAAAGAAAAAAAAAGTTGTCAAGGCCAAGGCCAGCAGAACACCAATATCTCACTATTCAAAATGGCCAGTTCTGTCCCTTTGGTCGTACTTAGGCATTGTGGCTGGCACAAGGTCCCTGGGGCCCCACGGGGTCACTGGGTTCCTGGAGTCCCAGGCTGAGATGGTGGAAGGGGGGACTCCACTGTGGACCAAGTCCCGTGGGTATTAGGAGCATCAGAGGTGGGCTGGGGAGCCACAAAATTCAAATAACTTCAAGAACCCATCACAAAGAAAAGACTAAACACTGTTTCTCATCTGGTGTCCCAGAGACTCCATACATCGTGATGAACCCCGAGATCAAGGCGCGGCGAGCCGGGCAGAGCGTGTCCCTGTGCTGCAAGGCCACGGGGATGCCCAGTCCGGACAAGTATTTCTGGTGCGTATTCTGCCAGCTACCCTGCCCTCTCCTCTTCTCGGAAACCAGAGGTTTCTGCAACAATCACCAGTAGGATAGTGAGAAGTCGGGCACCAGCGCAGAGCCTGGGTGTTAGCGCCGACAGGCAGAGCCAGCAGGCTTGAAGCTGCCCAGGCAACCATCGAGCCCTCCTGCACCCTCGAAGCTGGCTGGCTCATCACCTTTCACAGCCACTCTTTTGCAATCCCAGCAACTCTGTGAGGTCAGCTGGAGACCAGTGGGGCCATTTTATAGACCCGGAAGCGGAAGCTGAGATGATCGGTTCAAGGATTCACAGCCATCTAAGTGGTGGGGCTGGGACTTAGAACCAAGGCCCCTGACTCCTAGGCTGATCCATGCTCTGGGCTAAGCCAAGTCCAAAGTGATGTTGGCATCTGCAGGAACCCATCCACCCATCTCATCTCCCTCCCACGGTCCCTCCTCTCTATACCTCGCAGGTATCACAACAACACACTGCTGGATCCCTCCCTCTACAAGCTGGAGGGCAAGCTGGTGCTGAGGAAAGTACGGCTGGAGCAGGCCGGAGAGTACTTCTGCAAGGCGCAAAGCGATTCGGGAGCTGCAAAGTCGCAGGTCGCCCAGCTGACAGTCACAGGTGAGCCTGTCTGGGTTCCCCGGGTCTCGGGTCTGCAGCAGGGGAGGCTGAGCACCCTGGGAACATAACTGGGCAGTGAATGCTCGGGCCTCTTTAAATTGTGCACAGTACTGTGCCCTCTGGGACCCAGAGATGGCGGAGACCTGAATCCTGTTGTCACAGAGCCACCATTTGAGGAGGGGTGAAGAAATGTAAATAAGAGACAAAGTCAGAAAAATTTAGCTAAAACAGGAGAAATGGGGCTGTGGATTCTGACAGATCAGAGACAAATACCTTCTAGGGAGCTGATTTCAGCTAAGGCTTAAACCGTGGTTTTTAGCCTTAGCTGCCTATTGGCATCGTCTATTGATAGTTTAAAAAAATATTGATGCCCCTGCCTTACACTGAGAGCATCTGATTTAACCTGGGATGTGGCCTGGGTGTGCATGGTTTAAAAGATGCCTGGGTAGGGCCAGGGATTTAGCTCAGTGGTTCTGCCACCTGTTTTGAAAGCACAAGGTCCCGAGTTTGATTCCTGGTACCAAAAAAAAAAGATGCCTGGGTAGCCAGACTTGGCGGTGCATGCATGTAATCCCAGCACTCGGGAGGGAGGCAGAGGCAGGAGGATCACTGTGAGTTTGAGGCCTTCCTGGACTAGATAGTGAAACCCTGTCTCAAAAAAAATTTTTTTTAAAAGATGCCTGGGTGATTCTAACTTACAGCCAAAGTTGTGAACCCATGGTCTTAGAGAGTGGGCAGGAGGGGCTGGGGATTTAGCTCAGTGGTGCTGCCATATTCCTTGAAACCGCAAGGTCCTGAGTTCGATCCCTGGTACCAAAAAAAAAAAGAATGGGCAGGAACTGTGTGTGGAGGTATTCCAGACCAAGGCGCCAGCCTGGACTGGAGCACAAAAGTGGGGAACCTGGGGGCTGTATAAGAAAGGATGATCTAAAAAAAGAGGATGATTTAATCAGGTGTGATGACACAGGCCTGTAACCCCAGCATTCTGGGAGGATGAGGCAGGAGGATCAAGGATTGAAAGTTTGAGCCTAGCCTGGGCAATTTAGTGACTCAGCAAGACTCTATCCCAAAATTTTAAAAATGGGCAGGGGATGTAGCTCAGTGTAAAGGCTTTGGGTTCAACCCCCAGTACCCCTCCCCCCCAACAAAACAAAACAAGCCTAAAACCAATACCCTCCCCCACACAAATGTAAAACAAATAAAAAAGGTGACCTGATTACAGCTGGCTTCTAGAAGAAAACTAGAGAGGAAGGGATTTGAGGCCACAGGCCTGCTGGAAACCTGTCCTTGGAAAGTGAAGGAGAGAGAAGATATCTTAGTAACTGGCCTAAACAATTTTAGTATATGTGCTGCTGAAGCGAGCACAATTAGCCTAAACAAAACACAACAACAAAAATAAAAACACAGAGGAAGAGAGTATTATTGGAAGAATTCTGGAATATTGTATAGACTGCTAGGCATTTGAGCAACAGACCACAGAAAAGACAAGACTGAGCCTTTGGTTCTCAGCAGAGGAGATAAGGAGCCCCTAGGAGTGGATCCCAGTTCCTCACACCAATGCTCCCATTTGGTGTGGTGATTTCTCTCTTTTTTTTTGGAGTAGGTCTCTGTATAGATTAGACCAGCCTTTAACTCACAGTGTAGACTGGGATGGCCTCAAATTTGCCATCCTCCTGCCTCAGCCTCCTGAGTGCTGGGATTACAGGTGTGTGCCACTACACCTGGCTGGCATAGTGACTTAAAAAAAACAACAACACACTGATTTACTATTTCAAAGTTCAAATTTATAGATAGTAACTATATAGAATTTCTAAGTATATAAGCATATGGTCCTAATTATAAAAAAGGAGAAATAAATCTAGCAGTGGTGGCATGCCCCTATAATCTCAGCATTCAGGAGGCTGATGCAGGAGGATCACCATAAGATCAAGGCCAGCCTAGACTATACAGTGATTTGAAAGCCATCCTAGAGGGCTGGGGATGTAGCTCAGTGGCTCCCCAACCACCTGGCAAGTGCAAGGTCCTGAGATCAATTACGGGTACGGCGGGGGGGGGGGGACCCAGCCTGGATTACATAGCAAGACTCTGTCTCACAAAACAAAATGAGAGAGGCTGGGGATTTAGCACAGTGGTTCCAGTGCCTGCCTCACAAGTGCAAGGTCCCGAGTTCAATACCCCATACCAAAAAAAAAAAAGTAAAAGAGAGACAGAGACAGTGGGAGAGAGGTTTTAATACACAAAGTATTGTTGCAGTATCTAAATGCTTTGATACAATGACACAGATAAACCAAGAGGTCAGACACTTGCACTTGAATCCAGAGTAACCACAAATGTGATAGTGACAAATGCCAGGTCGTGTTGATTTTTCTGAAATGAGGGAATATTCTTGGTACCGTTCCAAGCTAAACAGAGTGCAATCTTAGATCGATTCATATGGTAGCTGTATTCTTGAAAAATTCATTGTGTGGTTGAGGCCAAGTAAAACATACCAGGCTATAATCATAATCATTTTCAAGAGATTTTTCCACTCATTCCATGTGAATGTCCCATTGGGTGTGCGTGAAATCATACAAGATGCACAAAAAACTTTTCAAGTGAATCAGTGCCAGGGACTGCCAGCCATGAAACATCAGGAAGCACATGCCTATGATCCCAGCACTCAGTCCTTGCCCCCGTATGCCCATAGCACCTCTGATTTTGGTAGTAACCCCAAAAGCCCCTCACACACTTGCAGAGCCCTCCGTAGAGAACCACTAACTCATGGTCTCAGCACCCAGTTCCGTTTCCCTGCGTGCAAGATGGGATTGATCATAGCAGCCCCATCTCCCTCCAAGAGCTTTGTGAGAAGCAGAGCTGCAGATACGCAAGTCCCTCGGACACTGCAGAGAGGTGACATTGAGGCACCCCGTGTGGGACGTGAACTTGCATCTTAACATCCGCACCATTTCCTCCTCAGCCCCCAATGAGAATCCCTGCAACCCAACCCCTGAGAGCTACCTTATCCGGCTGCCCCATGACTGCTTCCAGAATGCCACCAACTCCTTCTACTATGACGTGGGCCGCTGTCCCATCAAGACCTGTGCAGGGCAGCAGGATAATGGGATCAGGTGCCGGGATGCCGTGGAGAACTGCTGTGGCATCTCCAAAACGGAGGAGAAGGAGATCCAGTGCAGTGGGTACACGCTGCCCACCAAGGTGGCCAAAGAGTGCAGCTGCCAGCGGTGTACAGAGACACGGAGCATCGTCCGGGGCCGAGTCAGCGCGGCAGACACCGGGGAGCCCATGCGCTTCGGCCACGTGTACATGGGGGGTAACCGTGTGAGCATGACGGGCTACAAGGGCACTTTCACCCTCCATGTCCCCCAGGACACTGAGAGGCTGGTACTGACCTTCGTGGACAGGCTACAGAAATTTGTCAACACCACCAAGGTCCTGCCCTTCCACAGGAAGGGGAGTGCGGTGTTCCACGAGATCAAGATGCTTCGGCGGAAGGAGCCCGTCACTCTGCACGCCATGGAGACCAACGTCATCCCCCTGGGAGAGGTGGCTGGCGAAGACCCCATGGCTGAACTAGAGATCCCATCTGGGAGTTTCTACAGGCAGAATGGAGAGCCCTACACAGGAAAAGTGAAGGCCAGTGTGACCTTCCTGGATCCCAGAGATATTGCCACGGCCACTGCCACCCAGAGTGACCTGAACTTCATCAGTGATGAAGGAGACACCTTCCCCCTGCGGACGTATGGGATGTTCTCTGTGGACTTCAGAGATGAGGCCAGCTTAGAGCCACTGAATGCTGGCAAGGTCAAGGTCCACCTCGACTCCACCCAGGTCAAAATGCCGGAACACGTGCCCGCGATGAAACTCTGGTCACTCAACCCCGACACGGGGCTGTGGGAGGAAGAAGGCGATTTCAAATTTGAAAGGCAAAGGAGGACCAAAAGGGAAGACAGGACCTTCCTGGTGGGTAACCTGGAGATCCGAGAGAGGAGGCTCTTTAACCTGGATGTCCCCGAGAGCAGGAGGTGCTTTATCAAGGTGAGGGCCTACCGGAGTGAGAGGTTCCTGCCCAGTGAGCAAATCCAGGGCGTCGTGGTCTCTGTGATCAACCTGGAGCCCAGAACTGGCTTCTCGTCCAACCCTCGGGCCTGGGGCCGCTTTGACAGTGTCCTCACAGGGCCCAATGGGGCCTGTGTGCCTGCTTTCTGTGACGACCAGGCCCCTGATGCCTACTCCGCCTATGTCCTGGCAACCCTGAGTGGGGAGGAGCTGGAAGCAGTGGAATCTTCTCCGAAATTCAACCCCAATGCAATTGGTGTCCCTCAGCCCTACCTCAACAAACTCAAGTACCGTCGCACAGACCACGAGGACCCCCGGGTTAAAAAGACAGCCTTCCAGATCAGCATGGCCAAGCCAAGGCCCAACTCAGCCGAAGAGAGCAATGGGCCCATCTACGCCTTTGAGAACCTTCGGGCCTGTGAGGAGGCACCTCCCAGTGCGGCCCACTTCCGGTTCTACCAAATTGAGGGGGATCGGTATGATTATAACACAGTTCCTTTTAATGAAGATGACCCCATGAGCTGGACTGAAGACTACCTGGCATGGTGGCCCAAGCCCATGGAGTTCAGGGCCTGCTACATCAAAGTGAAGGTCGTGGGGCCATTGGAGGTGAATGTGCGATCCCGCAACATGGGGGGCACCCACCGGCGGACAGTGGGGAAGCTCTATGGGATCCGGGATGTGAAGAGCACTCGAGACAGGGACCAGCCCAATGTCTCAGCCGCATGTCTCGAGTTCAAGTGCAGTGGGATGCTTTACGACCAGGACCGTGTGGACCGCACACTGGTGAAAGTCATTCCCCAGGGCAGCTGCCGTCGAGCCAGCGTGAACTCCATGCTGCACGAGTATCTGGTCAACCACCTCCCACTGGCAGTCAACAATGACACCAGCGAGTACACCATGCTGGCACCCCTGGACCCGCTGGGCCACAACTATGGCATCTACACAGTCACAGACCAGGACCCTCGCACAGCCAAGGAGATTGCCCTTGGCCGGTGCTTTGATGGCACCTCTGATGGTTCCTCCAGAATCATGAAGAGCAATGTGGGTGTGGCCCTCACCTTTACCTGTGCAGAGAGGCAGGTGGGCCACCAGAGTGCTTTCCAGTACCTCCAAAGCACCCCAGCCTGGGCCCCTGCTGCAGGCACCCTGCAAGGAAGAGCCCCCTCCAGGCGGCAGCAGCGGGCAAGCAGGAGTGGCCAGCGCCGGCAAGGAGGGGGCCCCTCGATGAGACTTCCTGTGGTTGCTCAACAGCCTCTGAGTAACTGAGTCTGTGGTTCTTCACACTCCTCTGCACCTCCTGCGACAGCGTGACTGATGCACGCGCTGTCACTCGGTTAATTTAAACACATCTGTTTTGGTGCAGTTTGCTTGTTTGTTTCTTCCTGTTTTTGTCCCATGATACCAACTGGCACACAGTCCCCAGAATGACCAAATAAAGCCCTTTCGTGCTTTTTGAAAAACAGAAACACAAGAAATTGGCTACTGGTAAACTCTGCAGCTGAGTTCTTCATTTAGTGCTACGAATGCAAATGTACTTCCCATTCTTTGTGTATGGTTTTGCCCACCTCTGTAATAATGATAATCTGATTCTAAAGATGAAATAACTGATATAAACCATAGTTCTTGGTCCTGCTCCTTGGGATGTAAACAAAGCCTTATCACAGCTGATACATATAAATGGTGGTGAAATAAACAATATTTTTACTTGAAATGTAAATAACTTATTTTGTTGGCTGAAATTTGGAACCCTGGTGTACATTTAAAGTGAGGCTATTGAATATAGGGTAATCTTTGTTTCTCTTCCAAGTCTGGAGAGAGCATCTCCCACTATCCACGGTTACACCAGGTTGCTAACTGTATGATTCCCTTTATATTTGCTTTTACTCTTTCTGGAAGCCCAGTGTGGCCCAGTGCGCATGTCAATAAATGCACATTCTGTACTTGGATTTTGAAGTCACTGTCCTGTCTTTTAACCATTGAAGTGAGCCAGCTGCTCAGGTGAGCACAGGAGCTTGGAGAACAGTCACAAGGTGGTGTGAGGCCCAGCGTCTCTTAAGTTACAGGGCTGGGCAAGTAGACACACACTCCAGGAGTCAAGTTTGTTCTCATGGATAATATTTTCCATTTGCAAGGGAGTGCAGATATCCCTGGAGTTGTGAACATGTTCTGGGCTCCTGAGCAAAACTAAGAATATGTCCTGATTTTTGTCTTTCTTTCCAATACTGTGGAGCTTTTACATAGCTTGACCCAGGGTCTGGCAAGCTGGCTAAGTGGTCCTTTGGCAGCCTCCTCCTGCCTGTTGCCTTCTCCAGCTGGGCTGGCTGACCTTACTCCCCAGTGATGATCTTCTAAACACACTCAGCTTTTCTCTAGGGAAAAACAAATGCCCTGATTCCTGGAGTAAAACAACTGGCCAAATGGGCAGGATTTTGTTTTTGGAAGAGGTATTTGTTTTCTTTGGTACTGTGGATCGAACTCGGGTCCTTGTGCTTGCGAGGTAGGTGGCGGAACCACTGAACTAAATCCCCAGCCCTGGAAAAGGTATTTGGTTTAAAATAGTAAATCTGACACAGTGGCAGCAGGTGCCTGTAATCCTAGCACTTTAGGAGGCTGAGGCAGGAGGATTGCAAGTTTAAGCCCAGCCTGAGCAACTTAGTGACAACGTAGCAAGACCCTGTCCAAAAATAAAGAATAAAAAGAACTGAGAATGTAGTTCACTAGGAACGCCCTGGGTTCAATCTGTAGCACCAAAAAGTAAAATAAATAAAATTATATAATAAATTAGAGGCCAGTTGTGGTATGAGAACAATTTTGGAGGGGGCTGGGAAGGGGGAAAGGTGCACTCACTGCCCGTCTCCCAACCCCTCCAGCATTGTCAGGAAAGGGGCCTGGGGAGGAGAGGCCCTTGTGTACAATCAAGACAAAAGCTTTCCCTAATCCATGGCCACCTCTGGCCTGTGCTGGATTTGTCCTCTTAGATAAGCACCAGCTGTGCTCCTGGGGGTGCAGTGTATAGCCAGTTAGAAACTTATCTGGCTGAGCACCTCATCTTCATGGCTTCTGAGAAGGTGAACATACCCAGGGCTGAGGCCTAGTGGCCTTTTGATTGCAGCTCGACCCACTTCGTCCCTTCTGCTCCCAGGAAACAGCTCTCACTGACAGCTGGGCCATGGGTGGTCCCGACTGCCATGGCCAAAGGGTTGGTGTTCAGGAGCCCAAGGGCATGTGCTCTGGCCTGACCACTAGGCCCTTGCCATGGGAGGTGCTGGGAAGGTGGCCCCCAGTGCACGTCCTTCCCTTGCTGTCCTCAAATGAGGGCCTGGATAAAGGAACTCCGGCAGGCAGCAGCTAGCACCTGACTCATTTCTTTATTCACCATACATCTCTCCAATGCCTACTAGACATCAGGCCGGGTGTGCAAGCAACAGACCTTGATGAGACAGGATAAAACCTAATATGGTTGAGTTGAGCCAGTGACACCCAGTTTCTAAGCATCTTGCTTTCAAAGCCAGATGTGCTACTTGCCAGCTGTGTAACTTTCCTTCAGACCTCAAGTTCCTTATCTATAAATGGAGGGGCTGGTTCTAGATTCTACTCTAGACCTCTAAAGTCCTGATGGGGGTTTGCAGTGAGGTGATGGCCACAGTTCCCAGGATGCCTTGAGTGCACAGGATCACTGCTGGTTCTAGAGTTGTTCTCTTCCTCCTGCTGGATCAAGCCCTCTGCAAAGCCCTAGGGTTCAGTCTCAGCCCCCTGTCCAGGGACTGACCCCTCATTACTGTGAGCTCTAGCAAGCTGGACACCGATGTCAGGGAGGGAAAGCACAGGCAGGAAGCTAGGGGAGGATGCTTATATACAGGGATTTTCCAGACAATACTCTCCAGAATTTGGAAAGCTCAAGCAGCTGGAGTGATAGAGGAAAAAGTCACCCAGATATCTGGACAAGATCTGAGCCTGGAAGGATTGAGAGGACTTAAGCAAAATTGGAGGCAGCACAAGGAGATGGGTGTGGCTTCTTGCAGACAGACTGGTTAGAGCCAAGGAGTAGAGGTGGGGACTGCACCCTGGAAGGTTTTTGTTTGTAGCACTGGGGACTGAACCCCAGTGCACTGAGCTACATGTCCAGCTCTTTTATTTTATTTATTTATTTATTTATTTGTTTGTTTGTTTGTTTGTTTTTCTTTTGAGACAGTCTTCTTGTAAAATTGTCCAGGCTGGACTCAAAATTGCAATCCTCCTGCCTCAGCCTCTCAGACTGCTGAGATTATAAGCAGGCAACACCTCACCCAGCCAGAAGTCTTGATTACAAGTAACAAGGTTCCAGCTAACTTCAGAAAGGACTGGAACCAGAAACTTCAGAGGCATCAGAATCCAGGCTATCTCTCCCCTAGTTTTGACTTTCTTATTCCCTCCCATCCTCACTGGTTTCTGCTCTCCCAATCTCATACCCAATCTTGCTCTTCATGCTCCATTTCTCAGACTGTCTCTGACTTGATTTCTCCCTCTGTTTCTCCTCTTTCTAGGTTCTTCTCTGGCCAGTCTAGGTCTCAGTATCTCCTTCTCACTATGTGGTCTCTCCTCTCTGTAGGAGCCCTGAGTTCTACCCTCCCTACATCCTCCACACCAAGCTCTTTCTTGGGGATTGAATTTGATTGACCCACTTTGAATTGGGTCTACACTTCTAATCATCTGTCCACATGTCCATGCCAGGGATGGGCCATAGAGGACAATTCAGTTATGCAGTCAGATTCCTTGGGGGGAAGAGAATCTGGCTGGTCCACCCTGGTTTTGAACTCATGATCCTCTTGCCTCATCCTCTCAAGTACTGGGATTACAGGCATGTGCAACCACATCCAAACAGAGCTTGCTTTTATGATCAGTTTTCTTTTTCCTGTCTCTCAGGAATAGCTGAGCACTCTGTGTAGCTCAGTGGTGGATTGCTCAGCATGCATGAGGCCCTGGGTTCAATCCCCAGCACCACAAGAAAAGAAAAATTATGGCCATTCTAGTGATTGTGAAGTGTTATTTTATTGTGGTTTTGATTTGCATTTCCCTCATGTTTAGTAATGTTGAGCTTTTTTTTTCTACCAGGGATCGAACTTGGGACCTTGTGCTTGCAGAGGCAGGCGGTGGAACCGCTGAGCTAAATCCCTGGCCTCCTTGAGCATCTTTTTAAAAAGCATCTTTCCCCTGGAAATTGATCATTTCTATGTATTTTTTGAAGGACTGTCTATTCAAATCCCTTGCCCAAGTTTGGGCGCAGTGACTCACACCTGTCATCCCAGCACTCAGGGAGGCAGAGGCAGGAGGATTGAAAGTTTGAGTCCCACCTGGGCAACTCAGTGAGACTTTATCTCAAGAGAAAAAAATGGCCAGGGATGTAGCTCAGTGGTTCTGCCACCTGCCTGGCAAGCGCAAGGACCTGAGTTCAAGCCCTGGTACCAAAACAAAAAAAAAAAGAAAGAAAAAAAAAGAAAAAGGGCTAGGGGTGTAGCTTAGTGGAAAAGAATCCTTGGGTTCAATCTCGCAGTACCACACACACGGACATAAATCCTTTACCCATTTAAAAATTTGAGTATTTTTATTTTTGCGTTCTAAGATTTCTTTCTGTATGATGACTGCTAGGTCCTTAGCAGCACAGGACTTGCAAATATTTTTCCTTTTATGTGTTATCTTTTTTACATTCTTAATAGTTTCCTTTGAAGCACAAAAGTTTTTAAATTTTGATGGTGTAATTTGTTATTTCTTTGGTTGCTTATACCTTTGATGCCCAAGCAACTGTTGCTTAATCCAAGGTCATGAAGATTCACACCTGTTTCATCTTCTACGAGTTTTTGGGGGTTTTTTTTTGGTACCGGAGATCGAACTCGGGACCTTATGCTTTTGAGGCAGGTGGTGGCACCACTGAGCTAAATCCCTGGCAAGTTTTATAGTTTAAACTCTCCCATTTGTCTTTGACACATTTTGACTTGTATATTGTATAAGACAAATACTCTGTTTCATCTTTTCGGATGTGGCTATGCAGCTGCCCTGGCCCTATTTGCTGAATAACTGACTCTTCTTTCTGCCTTGAGTTATCAGGTGTTCCTGAGGAAAATCAACTGTAAATATAGTTTATCTCTGGACTTGCAGTTCTATTCTTTAGCTCTTTATGTCTATTCTTATGACAGCACCACGGTTGTGATTACTGTACTTTTGTAGTAAGCTTTGAAATCAAGAAGTACTGTATACACTTTATCCCTATCAATTTTTAGTTAGCCAGAATGTCTTTATTTTGTTTTTAGCTTTGAAAAACAGTTTTGTCACCCTCAACTCCAAGACTACTGGCTTTCACTGTTACTATTAAGTAACATCCCATCCATTTTTCTGTCAGTCTATTTCCTTATAAGAGTATTTCTTGTTGACAGTTTTAAAGGTATTTTGTCTTTTTTGTTATCAAATTTGACTGTAATTAATCTAGGTATTTATTCATTTTTAATTATCCTGTTTGGTAAACCTTGTGCTTTCTGTACTACAGATCCACATATTATGCATAGACATAAATGTATCTTCCACCAGTTCTAGAAAATTTCTAGTCCATCCCTTCAAATAGTGCTTCTTCTCCATTTTCCCTACTCTTTTCCTTTGAACTACAATCAGACATATAGGGCCGGGGATTTAGCTCAGTGGTTCTGGCACCTGCCTCGCAATCCCAAGGACCCGAGTTTAATCCCCAGTACCAAAAAAAAAAAAAAAAAAGAAAAGAAAAAAAAGAGTATATAACTACAATTAGACATATAAATATCTTTTCATTCCATTCTCCACATCTCTTAACATTTTCCATTTCCCATTTTCTTATTTCTATACTATATTATGATAGCATCTTTAGATCTGTCATTTAGTCCATTAAATCTCTTTTCAGGTGGTCAAAAATAATTAAGTGTATCCATAATAATTTTAATTTTTAATCCATATGACCAAATCATCATTTAAAAGAAATTTACAGTAAAGAGACTTAGAGTGAAATTTTGAAGGCCTAGGTTATGAGTAAAGTACATAAACTTTGGTGTTTTGTTGTTCTTATTTTGTTTTTCCAGGTTTGTGGTTCAGGCTGACTTTGAACTCACTATGTGGCTCAAACTGGCCTTGAACTCATGGCAATCCTCCTGCCTCAGCCTCCCCAGTGCTGGGATTAAAGGCCTGCTCTACCACACCTAGTTTAGTACATAAATAATGATTAGCCAATTTGGGAACATTTATTTTGTTGGCTCAGAAATCTTTATGCTTGTGCATAAATGTTGCTTGAGAGTAGTAAATGATTATAATTGTTACTGAAGCAAATGTCACTTTTATTATCTAATATTAGGATTAATGCAGGTGAGTTGCAAATTGGAAAAGACTCATAAACTAAGTCCTATTCTCTCTCATCTCTCTTTTTGAGGTTTTCATTTGAAATCAAGCAAGTTCCTCAATACTAAAAGTGTAATGGAGTAGGATAAATTCTTCAACAAGCTAAATAAGAAGCACGACTAAAAAGGGATTTTTAAAAGGCATAGCTGGGCATGGTGGTGCACGCCAGTAATTCCAGCACTCAGGAGGCTGAGGCAGGAGGATCCTCATGAGTTTGAAGTCAGTCTGGGATCCATAGTGAATTCAAGACCAGCCCGAACTATACAGCAAGACCCTGTTTCAACAAAAGAAACAAGACAAATAAATAAATAAAATGAAAGGGATAAAGGGAAAGCCATAAATCACAGTACTACACAGGAATAAAAAGATCTTTATTATTCACTGAGTACCTACTGTGTACTATGGGCCAAAGAATTATTTCATTTATTCATCACATTAACCTTAGAAGGTCAAAGGCCACCTCACTCTATAGTTAAAATAACAGGTTTATGAAGTTAAGTAATTCACCAGAAGTCAGCCCTTCTACTCAACAGCTGTGTCCTTTGGAAAAAATGAATAAGTGCATCCTATGTCCTTCTGCAAGATTTGATGCACCAACGTTTCCAAGCGATGAGCTTCCGGAATCACCCTCCCTCCGGGACAGTGAGGAGGGAAGTCGTGGTGAGTTAGCGCCCTCTGCCGACCATCTCTCTAAAGACATCAGAATGACAGACCAGGAGGGGCCCCTTGCTCCCTGAGGTCCCAAGTACCCTCCCCTAGTACTATACAGGCCCAGGAGAATGGTGAGCACCTCCCTGAGTCTCCTTGGTCTCCTCACAATGCCGAGACTGGGCAGTGACTCCCTGTGAAAGTGGCAGCAACTAGAAGGAGCCTAAGAAAGAGATTTTGAGAAATAAAGGAATAGACTCCCATTGCCACATTGCAACATACCTTATTCATTTCTGCAAATAAGCCTTAGCATTTCAGAATTCTAGCAATTAAAAAATAGATTCCTGGGCCAGGTATTTAGCTCAGTGGCACCGCACCTGCTTCGCGAGTGCAAGGTCCTGAGTTCAATCCCCAGTACCAAAAAAAAAAAAGATTCTTGAGTCCACTCTAGCCTACTTTATCAAAATCCTAAGGGGGTGAAAAAAAAACCTTAGGGGGGCTAAGGTTTATTAGTTTGTTTTTGAGATAGGCCCTTGCTATGTAGCTCAGGCTGGGCTTGAACTCATAGCAATCCACCTGCTTCAGCCTCCTGAATGCTAGGATTACAGCTGTGTGCTACCACATCCAATTTAAGATTTGTGTTTGGGACTGTGTTAGGGTTGGGCTGTCTTTCTGACTTGAACCTAGGGGTGCCCTACACTGTCCCACCACTGAGACACAGCCACAGCCCTTTTTATTTATTTTTAAATTTTGGTTTGATTTGGTTTTGATTTTTTGAGTTAGAGTCTTGCTATGTAGTCTAAGCAAGCTTTAAATTCACTATGTTTTCTTTGTTTGTTGTTTGAGACGGGCTCTCACTGTGTAGTTCAGGCTAGCCCTGAACTCACTAGGCAGCCCAGGCTGCCCTCGAACTTGTGGCACTCCTCCTACCTCAGCCTCCCGAGTGCTGGGATTACAAGTGTGCACCATCACGCCTGGCTTTAAATTCATTATGTAACCTAGGCTGGCCTTGAACTCACAATCTTCTGCCTCACAACTGGGCTCACAGATGTATGCCACCATACCTGGCTTCTTTTTTTTTTTTTTGGTACCGGGGATCGAACTCAGGACCTTGTGCTTGTGAGGCAGGTGGCGGCACCACTGAGCTAAATCCCTGGCCCTGGCTTATTTTTTATTTTGAGACAGGATCTTGCTAAATCCCCTAGACTGGCCTTGAACTTTAAATCCTTCTACCTTGGACTCCCAAGTTTAGGTTTTTAAAAAACTTTTCTTGGTACGGGGGATTGAACTCAGGACCTTGCGCTTGCAAGGCAAGCGGTGGAACCACTAGCTAAATCCCCAGCCCTTGGTATATTTTAACACTCTGTTGGTAATTTTTTCTTTTCTTTTTTGAGACAGGGACTCACTGTGCAGTTTAACTCACTATGGAGCCCAGGCTAGCCTTGAACTCACGGTGATCTTCCTGCCTTAGCCTCCCAAATTCTGGGATTACTGGCATGTGCCACCATGTCTGGCTTTTGTCAGTAATTCTTAAGTAAAGAGGGATGGTGATCCATTGCATTAATGGAATGATAGTTTTTTAGTCCTTGGAGTGAGATATTTCTGGGTAAGGGATGCAGATTCTGCAGACCACTGAAATCTCACCAGCTTTTGAAGAAGGGAATAGGGAAATAATGGAAACCTCTCTGGAAATTTAAGTTTGAGTTCCAGTCTGCTGTTACTTTGAGCTTTAGGTCTCAAAACTTCTGTGAATCAGTTTTCTAGACTGTGAAACTGAAATGCTGATAAAAACAATACCTCACTAGGCTGTTGTGTGAATCAGATGAGAATATAGATGTGAAAGCTCTTTGCAAAGTTCTAGATGATGTTATGAGTATTATTTTGCATCTCACATCACCTATAGACACAAGCCTTTATTTTTTAGTCCCTAGCTTTTACAATATAAATATGGAATCTCTCAATCTTCATATTTAGCTTTACATTCTGCCAGGGAAGATCAATGCCTGCCTGTATAAAGGAACAGCATTTAGCCATGAAAATAAATATCTTCATTCAGAAGATACAAGGATTCCCCGCAGAATTCTGGCTGCCAGTAGTACCAGGGTTTCTGGTGGAGGAGAAGCTGAGATATTTATGTTTAGCAAAAGGATTCTTGAGTCCAAAAAAAAAAAAAAAGGTTGAGAAACAGTTTTAAAATCAGGCTGTCTTTCTGATTCATTATATGACCCTGGTGATGTTTTATAGGCCTGTTTCCTCGTCTGAAAAATTCATCACTGATATTAGATGACTCACTGAGTCTAATCTGTAAAAATATTTTTCACAGCCACTCACAATACTCACAGTTCTGGGAGGTAAAATCAAGTATAAAAGGAGAAAATAAACATTACATAAAATGAAAACCCTAGGGCTGGGGATTTAGCTCAGTGGTTCTGCCACCTGCTTCACAAGCACAAGGACCTGAGTTCGATCTCCGGCCCAAAAAAGAAAAAGAAAAAGAAAAAAAAACATTATGTCCTTTGGGCTGGGGATTTAGCTCAGTGGTTCCAGTGCCTGCCTTGCAAGCACAAGGTCCTGAGTTCAATCCCTGGTACCCCCCCCCCCCCAAAAGGAAAGAAAACACTAAAAGCTGTGTGCCTTCAGCTATCCAAAATGAAACATGTAAATAACTCAAAATAAGGAGTCAGGTCTTCCAGTGAAACTATGTGAACTGGACAGTTGCATCTGACTCTTTTAAAATCATCTTTTTTAACCTGTCAGAAAAGAGCTGAAAGTGTGATATAGAAGTGTTTTGTCTCAAAGAGCTGATATGGTGTAGTCCTAGGTATTTACCATTCATTTCCCGATGCAGGATCCATTTTATCACAAGGGAAATCTCAAATGGCCATGTGATTCTGAACCAGAATTTGAGAGGATGACCTAATGGGAACCTGACCAGAGGTTTTCCTGGCAATGCTGAGTAGGAGAGAAGTCCTAGTTTACCTCTGGAGCTCTGCTACTCTTTGTCCAGACCCCAAGCTCTGCTCCATCTCATAGCTACACAGCCACATCCTGGTGCAAGGACCTGTTCCAGCCTGTGAATTTCAGAGCAGGGAACAAACATTTATAAATTGGAATGTGCTCCTTTACCCAACAGCCAAGCACTTCCTAAAGAATGACCATGGACTTTTCTCTCTCTTTTTTTGACTTTGGACTTTTGAACAATTTCAAACACAGATGTTATTTTATTTAAATGACATACATTGTTTTCATATACCATTTGGGGTGTCTTGGTGTAACCCCACCGCACAACTTCCCTAGTTTGAACACCACTATAAGGTGGTCCATCTGTGCCCCTATGAGGTGTAAGCACTGAAGAGCCCTGAACAAAGTTAGTGTTGCTTCAGGCTCTTTGGCTGCTGATCCCAAAAGTCCAAGGACTGTATTGAGCTGAGTGTGGTGACACACACCTGTAATCCAGACACTGGGAGGTTGAGCCAGGAGGATCATAGGTTCAAATTCAGCCTGGGCAACTCGGGGACTTAGTGAGACCCTGTCTCAAAATAAAAAATAAAAAGGGTTAGATATATAGCTCAGTGGGAAGGCCCTGGGTTCAGACACCAGTACAAAAAGAGTCCAAGTACTCTCACCAGCAAAGCACAGTTCTGAGGATGCATTGAAATGCATCAAAACTACCAAATTTGGGTTGCCTCTTTGTTGAAACCATCACTGGCCAGAGACCCAGAGCCACATGACCCTTGTACACACTACTGACAAAAAGTTAATCTGAGCTGTGTACAGCTCCCCGTTTTGTACTTTCTAGGGCAAAGTCTACACTCCGCTGATTAGGTAACCACTGGGAACCTTCCTAGACAGCCACTGGTATTAACTATTGTATAAGTTAATAAAATTTGTCTCCTAACATTTTGTTCTTGTTAAGTGTAACTTGATCTTTTTATGGACAGGATTTTCTGAAGACACCATCCCAGCAGGCAAAAGTATCGCAGGGAAATAAGCACTTAATCAAATGTTTACTGAACTTCTACTATGGTTCAGTCCCAAATATATAACAAAGTACCTGCCTTCAAAGAGCTCATCGACCAGTTGAGAATATAAGGCTAAATGCACAAGACATCAGCCCATAAATATAATCAAATGCTCAGTCACTCTGGGAATAATACAAAGTTATATTATACCACATGTAGGGACAGCCCACTTCATTTTACCACTGTCATATACTTATGTTTTACTTAGTGTCTTTCCTCATTAGAATGGAAGCCCCATGAGTGAAGAAACATTTTTGTTTCTTCAGTACTATTTCTCAGCACCTAGCATGTAACTGGTGCTAAGTAAATTATTTGTTGATTGAACAAATGAGAAGTCCCATCCCTAGACCAGAAAAAGGGAGGGGTTCCTGGAGCAGTGGTGCCCCTAGTTGAGGCTTGATCTAACTACACCTTTATTCAGCTTGCTTTATTGCAATCTTTGCTATCCATAGATACTGACAAGCAACCTCCTCCTCCTTCTCTTCTTCCTTTTTAAAAAATTTTTTTAATTTTTAAAATTTTTTGGTACCGGGGATTGAACTCGGGTCCTTGCGCAGCAGGCAGAGAAACCACTGAGCTAAACCCCTGGCCCTCTTCTTCTTTTTTTTGAGACAGGATCTCATTATGTAGTTTAGGCTGGCCTTGAACTCACTGTATAGCCCAGGCTGGCCTTGAACTCACAGCAATCCTCCTGCCTCATCCTCCCGAGTACTAGGATCACAGGCGTGTGCCACCACATCCGACCTCCAGTTTTCAAACAAAATCTCAATAAATGAAAAAGATAAACACAGAGCTGGTCTGCCTGGCTTTAGGGTGGTGTGGGGGTAGAAATCGGAGGAGATCCCTGCACGTCTTTCCCTCACCACAACTACAGAGGTAATAGCTTCTGTGACAAATTAGGAATACAGTTTGAAGACACTCAACTGAGGAAACTTTGGAGATCCTTCTTTCTCAAAATTCTGTTAATGGGGCCAGGGATTTAGCTCAGTGGTGCCACCGCCTGCCTCCCAAGCAGAAGATCCTGAGTTCGATCCCCAGTACCAAAAAAAATGTTTTTTGTATTAATGGAGGCAACTGAGGAAATACTGGTTTGCAGTGAAGAAGATTGGAGCCTTCCTTTAGTCTCTGCCCTCCCATATGGCCTACTGGGGAATGAAACTAGAGCCTTCACGTTGAACTATATCCCCACCCCTTTTTAGTTTTTATTTTTGAGACACAGCTCACTAAGTCATTAAATTGCCAAGGCTGGGCCCAAACTTGCAATTCTACTGCCTCAGCAGTGCTGGGATTACAGGCATGACCCATCATGCCTGACTGGCCTCTGCCACTTTAACCTGAGGAAGTACCAGGAGTCGGCTCCCCAAGGGAGAAAGAACCGTATGGCCTGGGTCAAGCCATGCCCCTTCTTACAGACAGTGCCAGGGAACTAGAAGCCACATTTTTCTGCCGGAGGTCGATGAGGGTGAATTGACTTGTGTGACCTGGTGTTGGCCCCGGCCTGACTGTCACTCCCAGGTTCTCCTTCTCCAAAGCTCAGACCTAAACGTGCTCAAGCTCACCTAGCAATTTTCTGGGGTCAGAGTCAATCACTCTTATGCATAAGGTAAATAATTAGTATAAGATTGGAAATGGATCTGATTCATTTATCGCCATTGTCTACCTTGTGCAGATAATCTATTTGCTTTGTTGTTTCTTTTCTTACTTTTTCTTGGATTTGCTTTAACTGTGCATAGGAGGCAGGCCCTGCAGACACTCCGGGCAGAGGGTAACAGAAGGATCCATAAAGGGACTTTACTAGGGTGTGATCACATTTTTAGATTGTGAAGAACCCTTGCACAGGAAAGAGCTGAAAGCTTAATCATCACTAGGCTTGAAAGAGCAAGGAAAGGGGCTATCACCTTCCAACAGTTGTTGCTCATAGAATTAGGTCAAGATACCACTTCAACGCCATAAAAATGAGGAAACCAAAGATGACCCCAAAAATTCGGGATGTGCAATCCCTGAGGGAAGGAACATATTGAAGTGTAAGTGTCTAGGGGCTGCCAAGTCATTTTACGTATAGATGGATATGGATGGATGGATGGGGGCGAGGGTGTTGGGGACTGAACGCAGGGCCCCAGGGCACACTAAGCAAGTGCTCTAAAACCGAGAAATACCTCCAATCCCCTGAGTCACTTTAAAGACTCCTCCTGGGGGCACCTAAACCATCTGTCTCGCTTTGAAATTCCCTGCTGTAAGACCGCTGTCTTTACCAAAAGCTCTGAGGAGCTGACTATAGTGAAGCACACCCAGGGATCCCAGCGGTGCCTCCAGAATGTAAGACCAAAGGCCTTACCAAATGCTCCAAGGAGCTGACTGCAACGAAGAACACCAGGGAAGGAACACACCGGACAAATTGGAAAGTGAAACAGACCTTAGTCTGGCCAGACGGCACTCCCAAAGCAAAGTAGCTTCGAGAGAGGCCTAGTCCAGAGTCCGAGGCTCTTTTTATACGGGCTTGCAGGGGAGTTAACAGGCGAAATTTACAGAAGAAGGAACAAAGGTTTAGTGGTCTTACATTTGTATGTTAATTAGCCTGACATGTACTGTTAGTCAGCAGATGCTTTGTAGATTGGTTTATAGATAGTGGTGTCCGGAACAAAGGGTTGGATAATTACGACTGATAGGGATCTTATCTAGTGTCCCGAAACTAAGAAGCATCTTTATCTATTTACTCACATTCAATCACAGGTGGGGCTAGGGGAGTTTTATGATTACAGAGTTATGCAGTCTTACACTGCCGCCTCTGAAAAATAACCCGGCGAAAAGCTTAACTACAACGGGCTCAGACTACTCCCAGCGTGCACCCTTCCGCGTCTAAAACCTTTCAGCTTCGAGATCAAGGAGCTTCCGGAAAGTTTGCGTGTCGGGACATTTGGGGCTAGCCGCTTGCCGTAGCGCGCTCATTGGCGCCCTGGTCACCGCCCCCTTTCCTCACGTTGAGGTCTCAAGCACGCACGCTCACGCGTGCCCACACCCCCTCCCTGGGCCTAGGGCGCAGGCGCGCGCACGCTCCAAGGGCCCGGTAGCCGGGGGTGGGTGGGGGAGGAGGAGGAGGGTAAGGGAGGAGGCAGAGGATCCTAGTGGGGTAAGGCGGTGGGACCCGCTGAGCGATCCGGGTTGGCTACCTGTCGAGTGCACTCTGTATCCGGCTTCGGGCCAACAGGAGGGTTCGATACCACGTCAGCGCGCCCCGCGAGTAGGAGTCGGTCGGCCTAGACCCTGAGGTCAGCAAGGGGAAGTCCCGGCCTAAACCCGGCCGAGATGTCCAGCTGCGGCGCTTGCACTTGCGGCGCGGCTGCGGCCCGGCTCATCACCACCTCGCTAGTCTCGACGCAGAGAGGTAAGAAAGGGGTCTGCGCCAGAGCCCGTGGCCCGGGGGGAGCGGACCGGTCGACTGATGGGGACTCGAGGAGGGTGCGAGGCTTGTCCCGCCCGAAACCCCCACCTTCCCGGTTGGATAGGGGCTCTCCTAGCCGCTGGAGCAGCGGTTTCCCCAATTTGAAGGAAACCCCGTTTGTTCTTGCCTGCCCACGCGCTCGCAGGCCTCCTGATTTGGAGCCGGAATGCAGCCACTTCCCATAAACTCTGAAAGAGACGCAAAGTGTCCTCGGACGCTATCAGCCCGCCCTGGTTCCCCCTCGGGAATGTCGGGGGCTCCGGGAGGGGCCGGGCTGAGGAGTTGTCACTTTTGGGATCACTTCGGGGCGCCCAGCCGGAGATCCGGGACGGGACGCCGGCTGCATGACACTCGCGGTGTCACTGTCATTGTGTGGTCGTCAACACTGGAACATAAACAGGCCTCAGAATACTTCCCGGCAACGGGCAGATCTCGGGGCCCGCGGGGAAGCAGCCGCGGAAGTTTGGGGAAACGACGGCTGGATTGATTTTGAAATACTTAGCCGTATCCACAGTAGCTTGCCAGCTTCCTAGTTTGTCGGCCTTGATATTTTCCCAAGAGTGGCTCTTGTTTACCTGTCCTGTTTATCTAGAGCTCTGAAGGAATGGCAAGCGCTCCAGCCAAGAGATTCCGGAAAAGAAACCATTTTTCTCTTCCCAGATCTATGAATATCAAGACTATGAGTCTAGATCCATTTATTTATTTATTATTTTGAGACAGGGTCTCGCTGTGTACTTGGCTTTGAACTCCCTCAGATCCCCCTGTCTCTCAAGTGCTGGGCTTACTGGCGTGTGCCACCAAGCCCAGCTAGATCCATTTATAGTCACCAACTCCTAGACAAATTTGTTATGGTTTATCAGTTTATGGCCCTTGGATAAATTTCTTAAACTTTTGGTTATAAAATCCTTATCCTTTACTATGCCCTGACAGTTTATTTACTACACAGAAATGACATGGGATATTGTGGGTGGAACATTTTGTAAAATATATACATGGAAGGGAGTGAATGGGGCCAAAATATTGTTAAAACTAGTAGTCCCAGTTCTAAGAAAGATGTC